>NC_090745.1:106773021-106823021 GCF_036898095.1 Palaemon carinicauda | reverse complement strand
ATGTATATAAAATTTGATGGATAGATAGATGTGAGTTTTATATGGTTTGAGTGGCTCATTACTTTCCATTTCCAAGTAAAATACCAAATCTACCCTTACCTTTCTGTTCGAATTTATCAAAATTCCATCTTTCCCTTCGAAATGCTCCTACTCATCCTTTCCATCCCCTCCTATCTCACAACTAACCGCTCCTCCCCTCCACCCTATCCTCTCCTGCTCGTCCTAATCCTTGAAGGGAGAGAGAAAAAAGGACGCTCTCATTTACAAAAATATCGACAGCAGCTTCCAGCCTTTACTGTCGTTGGAGCATTCAGCTGAAGTTTCAGGCCCCGGGCCATGATTTAATGAAATTTGTTAGCGACTGTCGTTGCTTGTTTGGCATCAGTCACCGGCCCTCCCTACCAGTCCCGTGACACGGGACCCCAATACCAAGTCAAGGGCCTCTCCTGCATCCCATATACTAACCCCCCCCCCCCACAACAACCCCCTAGCCAACCAGGGAGATCTCATCCAAAAACCCCATCTCCTGGACAGCCTCTCTCTCTCTCTCTCTCTCTCTCTCTCTCTCTCTCTGCCAATGCCCCATATATTCATATCATTATGTTCACTACTTTTTCTTATTATTTGTGATCTATTTTCTCTCGACATTATTTCAGCTTTCATTCTCTGATTCTATCCATTTTCTTCTTTATTGTAAATGTGAAATCTTTCGAAATACAACCAATGACTGAGGGTTTTTCAATACAGATCTCTCTCTCTCTCTCTCTCCTCTCTCTCTCTCTCTCTCTCTCTCTCTCTCTCTCTCTCTCTCTCTCAATGACAGTCAAAAGGTTGATACAGATTTCCCTCTCATTCTCTTTCGAAATCCGGCCACTGATGGCAGAAGGTTTTAATATAAAAATTCTCTGTAACATTTTGTAAAATTCAACATCTATCATGCTTGTTATATAAATATGGAAATTTCCCTCTCTCTGCGAAGAGGAATCCTCTCTCTCTCTCTCTCTCTCTCTCTCTCTCTCTCTCTCTCTCTCTCTCTCTCTCTCTCTCTCTCTCTCTCTCTCTCTCTCTCTCTCTCTCTCGTAATCTTTCGGAATCCAGCCAATGATGGCTGGAGGTTTCTGATACAAAATTCACTCGCTGAATGTTGAAGCTGTTAGTTGCTGTTATAAATTGGCCTCGTTATGTCGGCATTTTTCCTCGGCAACGCCTTTGTAACCTTCCAACGGCAGCTTTTGATCAGGGCTTAGTTAGGACTTCGGTGGTTGGCTCTAGATATGTAACATTCTCTCTCTCTCTCTCTCTCTCTCTCTCTCTCTCTCTCTCTCTCTCTCTCTCTCTCTCTCTCTCTCTCTCTCTCTCTCTCTCTCTCTCTCGTAAATATTCCGTTTAACTCTCATTATTTTTCAAAAGTACTCTTACTCTGATAATGATCATCATTGTCATCGTCATCATCATCATCATTATCGTCATCATTTCATCATTACTGACTGATTGTTCTCGGGGATAGATATATACATATATATATATATATATATATATATATATATATATATATATATATATATATATATATACATATATATATAGATATATATATACATGTGTGTGTATGTGTGCAGATATATACACACACAAATATATGTATATATATATATATATATATATATATATATATATATATATATATATATATATATATATATAACACACACACACACACACACACACACACACATATATATATATATATATATATATATATATATATATATATATATATATATATATATATATATATATATATCAGTGAAGGAACAGTAATTTGTTATGAGTTTCGGAAAAGTTACGCAAGCAAAGAGTCTGATCGCACTACTCGGACACGGAGAGATTGGTTTGATCTTCCTTATTTGAGGAGGATGGTAGTTTTGTTTGATTTTTTATTTATTTACAATGATTGTTAACAGAAGTGGGATCATCCTGATAGGAGGAAATATAAAGACAGACTTTCACAAATTACGAAAGGAGTTTTCGTAAACTCTAACCACGCCGTGAAAAGACAACACGAAGTCTTAGGAAACAGGGCAGACGTTTGTCGACCTGTGACCTCGCCTCCACGATGCGAGCTGGGAAAGACAGTTTGAACCAGTTTCTTACTGGCGTCATTAATCTGCTAACATACTGCTTAATACTACCACTAGAGAGTTATGGGGTCCTTTGACTGGCCAGACAGTATTACATTGGGTCTTTCTCTCTGGTTACGGTTCACTTCCCCTTTGCCTACACATACACTGAATAGTATGGCCTATTCTTTACAGATTCCTCTCTGTCCTCATACACCTGACAACACTGAAATTACCAAACAATTCTTCTTCATCCAAAGGGTTACTGCGCTGTAATTGTTTACTGGCCATTTTTCTCTTGTTAAGGGTAGAAGAGACTCTTTAGCTATGGTAAGCAGCTCTTCTAGGAGAAGGATACTCCAAAATCAAACCATTGTTCTCTAGTCTAGGGTAGTGCCATAGCCTCTGTACCATGGTCTTCCACTTTCTTGGGTTAGAGTTCTCTTGCTTGAGGGTACACTCGGGCACGCTGTTCTGTCTTGTTTCTCTTCCTCTTGTTTTGTTCACGTTTTTATAGTTTGTATAGGAGATATTTATTTTAATGTTACTCTTCTTAAAAATTTTATTTTTCCTTGTTCCCTTTCCTCACTGGGCTATTTTCCCTGTTGGAGCCCCTGGGCTTATAGCATCCTGCTTTTCCAACTAGGGTTGTAGCTTAGCAAGTAATAATAATAATAATAATAATAATAAGTCACACAATGTTCTAAATCTGTTTTGTAGGTAGACAGGTAGCACCAGGGGGGGAGGGGGATGGACAGAGGCGAGAGACAGCCGGATGCAGTTGTATCACTCACCACTGGTACCTACAGGCCAGGGAAGGCCCTCATACAACCGACGCCCCCCTCCCCCACCATATGCAATGAGTGCTCCGATAAAAAACAGCTGGGGAAACAGGTGTAGCCAGCCTCGATATATCTCCTTCAGACACGGCGGGCGTGACACTTCTTATAATTTTGTATAGAAATTAACATAACCGTTCCCCTCTGTGTCCTTTCTCTCCGAGTGTGTCCTGACAAAATATTAAAATGTTCAATGATTATCTACAAGTTGTGAGAAACTCAGATCATCAAAGTCACTTGAAATCAAACTAAGGATTCGTAGACCAAGTAATTATGTCTATTGTAAAACACTCATGTTCATTTTATGTCTAATAACTAAATTAATAAGTCCACTTTACGATGTAGAAGTCGTCTACTGTCCCCGCTTCTCATTATTGACTGTGCTCGACACAAGAGTTTCACAAGATAATCAGATATTCATTAAAAAAAAAATATCTAAGTATAAAAAGTTTTTCTTTTCCCCATTTGTTAATTAATGTTGGAGCTACCCATATCTCAGTAGTTATAATTTTCACCGCCATAGTCTCTGTACAGAAATCTAATTCCAATGTTTAATAATCAAAGCCCCGAGGAAGGCACCGGATATTAAAATAGAACAACATGGTAGCAGTTTCCGTCTCAAACTTTAAATGACATCTTGTTTATTCGGAGATATGTTGTCTTTGGATTTCAGGCGCCACACATCATTATATAGTCATTCCCAGCATATACATACATATTTATATACGTGTATATATATATATATATATATATATATATATATATATATATATATATATATATATGCGCATGTGTGTATATATATATATGTACACATATGTTTAAATATTATATATGTGTGTATATATACATACATATATATATATATATATATATATATATATATATATATATATATATATATATATATATATACAAATGTATTATACATATGTACTGTATATATAATGTATACAGTTCATATATATATACATGTACATATATATATATATATATATATATATATATATATATATATATATATATATATATATATTTACACACATATATATAGTACATAAATGTATATATATACATATATATATATATTATATACACATACATACATACATACATACATACATTCAATCATTATATAGGTATAGTATGATAAACATTTAACAGTACCACAGAGCGAGCTTTCACACAAATTTCAGAATGATGTATGCTACAACTATATATAATCTAAGTCTGAGCTTACCTTTGAGGTGTTTTCCTTTATAAAAGTGGTCTCATGAGATGTTTGTTATCCTAATGTTTCTAAAGAATTATATATCGGGACGAGGTTCCTGATCCCGTGTTGTGGTGGCCGATGTGGTAACGTCCATGACTGATGAACGCCAGACTGGGGTTCGAGTCCCGCTCAAACTCGATAGTTTCTTTGGTTGCTGCAACCTGACCATCCTTGTGAGCTAAGGATGGGGGGTTTGGGGGAGCCTATAGGTGTACCTGCTGAGTCATCCGCAGCCATTGCATGGTCCTCCTTGGTCCTAGCTTGGGCGCTGATCATACGATCATATGTATGCATGGTCAATCTCTAGGGCCTTGTCCTGCTTGATATGGCAATGTCACTGCACCTTGCCTCTGCCATCCATGAGTGACCTTTAAACATTCAAGCCTTTAAAAGATTCTTAACGTGATCTGTATGTAGGAATCCGACGTTTCCTTAAAATTAAGAGCTGGATAAGAGCGAGTTTCAATTTTGTAAAAAAAAAAAAAAGAAAAAAAAAATGAATAAATAAAAAAAGACGGATTGAACATGGACATAGTGTACCTGTCTCCTATTCAGAGCTAGCTGCTCTAAACCTTGCAACAGACGCTAGGATCCTTTTACGAACGGCGATGAGGCAAAACCGACAGAATGCGCGTGAGGAAAAATGGTTGTCTCCATCCAAGAAGCTGATGAGAACCCCCAAAATGCTTTTACACTTTCTGATGATATATTCCACTCAGGACCCACATAGAGACACTCTAAGTGGGTCCTGACTCCACCCTAGCTTTGTTGATCCTACTATCTCCCTCCTTTTCTAGTCCCCGCCCGCTTTCGCAATCTCCCAAACTTTTACCCAGTTAATTATTGGAAGGCACTATGGCGATAAATTGTTTCCAGTGAGAAAACAATCGCATGAATCTTTTTTTTTTTTTTTTTTTTTTTTTTTGAAACCTGTATTGAACACAGGAACCAATAAAAAAAATGTTTGTGTCTCGACAAAATATCAATTAGAGGAAGAGAATGTGTAAAACAAATCCTTCACATTCTCTTAGTATACCCTCCAATCCACAAAGAGAAAAACATCGTTAATAAATGCTTACATAAACTCGTGGGACCTTTTGAGCATGTTACCGTTTTGTATTTACATAATCATGTTTAGTTATCCATCTCCAATCTCACTTGACTCAATGTTAAAAAGAAAACACAAATTTTAGGAGGCCTTGATACCAATGACACCGGAATGCAATTCCAAATACACGAAGAATTTCATGATAAACAGTTACATAAAAATACAAATAAACTACGTCGGTCCACGCAATGAATTAATTTCTCTAGCTTTGGACAAGTGTTACAAATAATTACTTTTCAGCCATGTATAAGATCTTTTGCCACAGTCAGTAAACGTACTCGGTCGACGAAAGTAGTGCAATTATGAGTTGAATTGAATTTGTGCTCTGAACTATTTTCAAATAAGCTTACTCCCCAATTTTCCCTATAGCACCACAATTTGCCAGTATTACATTGTTTATATCATCTATTTCCCTCTTCCTTTCTCCCTTTGTGTATCCGATTGCACCATTTCGCCAAAATGTTTAAAAATATTCCTGCAAAATATAAGGTATTGAGAATCATTGTAGGCATAGTTTTTCTATGTATACTTTTCATGGTAAGTAAAATTAATGTGGTTCCGAAACATCCAGTCTCTCCGCTCAACGATGAGAAGGTTTCCGATTATAACTTTACAAGTGTAAACGGAAACGAAATTGGCAATGGAGATCAAAATAACGAAAATGAAGTGTCAGCCCACAATGAACAAGGCCAAAAGAATTTCTCCAAATATTACTTTACAAGTAGAAACAGAAACGAAATTGGCAATGGAGATCAAACTAACAAAAATGAAGCATCAGCGCAAAATGAACAAGGTCAGGAGAACGGCAATGGAGAACAACAAGAACAAACAACACAACCACGACTGCAGGAAGCAGAGAAAGAGGAAAAGGAGGGAAAAGAATGGAAGACTATACTCCTCTATACATCTTGGTTTGGAAAGTCTTGGAGTAAAAGGTTGGTATGTGTTCAAAGAACCCACTGGCATCGCAAATCTAGGTTGGATTTCCATATCAAACTTGAATACCTCTTTCGGGATAGTAACTTTTATTTCTGCTTTTATTTCTGTTTTTATTTGCTTGAGTGCAAGTGCGTTTGTGTATGGTTTAGGATGATGGTGTTTCCACAAATTCATAACCAAACACTCAGAATACAAAAAACAATTGGAATTCATAGATGTGGCAAATTTCTTAAGACTGTAAAGAACTATACATATGTGCTAACATGGTCAACAAATTCTGTGGAAATCAGTGAAAAACTGAAAATACCTAAAAATAGTAACAACCTCCTCCTGTAAGAATGTCTTTGCATCTTAAAGAAAAAAACTAAGGTAACAAAATAAATTCGTCATTTTATTTACAAATGTTATAAAAATATTCAATAAAACTGCAAAACTATATTGGCAGTGGTCAATATTGGTGGGTTTTACACAAGTTTAGTACTACTGTATGGATATTAGAAGAAAAAATATAAGTATACACACGTTATATATATATATATATATATATACACACATATATATATACATACATATATATATATACATACATATATATATACATACATATATATATATATATATATATATATATGTGTGTGTGTGTGTGTTTGTTTATGTGTTTTAAATGTAATCAGAAATTAAAGCAGATAAGATTTTCTAACCAATATACATAAGAATTACAGGAACATTACCGTGGTCAGAAAATTTGGTTTTGTATTTCCCTATTAAAACTGAAAATATTATCCAACATATCTGAAAATAAGTAGCTGGTCAAGTCACTAATCCGAAACTGGTTACCAGACAAGTGCAAGCTAGTCAATTATCAATCATTTCTACACACTGTGCCGAAGAGTAATGGATCAGTAAGTCACCCGTTCGAAATTTATTTCAAAGAATGCGGATAAATTTTGTCACAAGTTCGAAATCTGTTGTCAATAAGAATGATCAGTTTATCGCTAGTTAAAAATTTCTTGTCTGAAAGACTGGCTGATCAATTCGTCACCAGTTTGAAATTCCTTGGCTGAAAAAATGACTGATCAATTCGCCACCAAATTTTAAATTCCTAGTTGAAAGAATGGCTGATCAATTCGCCACCAAATTTTAAATTCCTTGTTGAAAGAATGGCTGATCAATTCGTCACCAATTTTAAATTCCTTGCCTGAAAGAATGGCTGATCAATTCGTCTCCATTTGAAATTTCTTATTTGAAAGAATGGCTGATCAATTCGTCGCTATTTGAAATTTCTTGTCAGAAAGAATGGCTGATCAATTCGTCACCAATTTTAAATTCCTTGCCTGAAAGAATAGCTGATCAATTCGACACCAGTTTGAAATTCCTTGTCTGAAAGAATAGCTGATCTATTTTGTTACCGGTTTGAACTTCATTGTCTGAAAGAATGGCTGATCTATTTTGTTACCATTTTGAACTTCATTGTCTGAAAGAATGGCTGATCAATTTGTCACCAGTTTGAATTTCCTTACCTGAAAGAATGGCTGATTAATTCGTCATCCATTCGAAATTTCTTATGAGAAAATGACAGATTAATTCGTCACCAGTTAGAATATCCGTATCTGATTAGTGTTCAAAACAAGCGGAACTCATACTAAACTGAGATAGCAATTAGAATTTGAACAACGTACCCGTCAGAATAACAGTCAATTTACAGATTATTTCAAATATCAGCCAATGTAAAAACATGGCGTTTGCTAATGGATTTCACCCTGCAGACATTTTGAATTACAGAATTGGCAGCTAAAAAATGCTTTCACACAGTAACGATATTTCATTAGCATGTAAATCTGCATTTAAAAACAGTATCATATTAATAAGAAGCAAACTTAATTTCCCGTTATAGTATAGCTCTTTCTGTGGTTACGAGGAAGGACGTCCGAAATTCATTCGTATTACTGTTTTTTATTTTCCATATTAAGTCGTTCGTAACATGTGAATTCCGAGCGGATATAGAATAACAAACGCTGCCACAATCGTACATGAACTATTGAATCATTTTATGATACATAAAAACACGTTTTTTCATTCATTCACATTCAGTATCCTCACTACAATGCCATATCCATATAATGCTGACTTCGGTCAAAGGCTCGAGAAATGTTCGTGTTAACAGTGTATAGAGTAGCAAATGCAAGTGTTTTACCACAAATTGTTTTTTCCTGCACCAAACTGCAGCTGTGTGAATTTGAGAAGCAATAATCAGTTGAACTATCTTCCTCCTGACATTTATGCTACATTTAAATGTTTCATTTTATTTCATTTCATCATATGCTGCCAAGAATGCCATTGATTTGAAGAGTACTGAAAGATATTACTGCTCTTCAAATTCACTTCAGAAATTTTGTTTTTGTTTTTATATGAAATTTTTCATGGCCTTCCAGAGGCAATACAATCAAGCTTAAAGAGCGGAAATTGATACATAGATAATCAGATCGATAAAATACACCAAATTTGTGTACAGTAAAAGGTTTTAAGGACTATTCAGGCAGCCATCTTGTAATAGACATCATCGCAGATTTTCAAAAGACCAGTCGGATAAACTTGACAAGTAACCACCACGAGAGGAGGCAACATGCATTTGATTGACTTTACGTTATTCACTTTGCTATCTTATGTATTGTTACTGAGATCCTGCTAACTTCTTTACTTCAATCAGGATTATACACCTCTTCATTTATCATGTGGTGCCCGTTGTGGTAACGTCTACGATTGGTGATCGCCATACTGGGGTTCGAGTACCACTCAAGCTAGTTAGTTTCTTTGGTCACTGACATCTAACCATCCTTGTGAGCTAAGGAGGGGGGGGGGGAGCCTATTGGTCTATCTGCCGAGTCATCCACCGCTATTTCCTGGCCCTCCTTGGTCCTAGCTTGGGTGGAGAGGGGACTTGTGCGCTGATAATATATATATATATACATATATATATATATATGATATATATATATGATATATATATGATATATATATATATATATATACATATTTATATTTATATATCTACAGTATATATATATATATATATATATATATATATATATATATATATATATATATATAAAAGTAACATTGCCTTATCAAGCATGACAATGCCCTAGAGACTGACCATATATATATATATATATATATATATATATATATATATATATATATATATATATATATATATATATATATATATGGTCAGTCTCTAGGGCATTGTCATGCTTGATAAGGCAATGTTACTGTCCCTTGGTTCTGCCAATCATGAGTGGCTTTTAAACTTGGCATACCTATAATAATCAAATACTTCGACTTTTGTACAATCATTTTTATTGTTCATCTCCCTGGTTTTCATAGACCCTCATAAACATTTATTTTCATTAACATTAACTCGAACCCTCCTCTTTCAATCATCACGGCAATTTCTCTTCACCAATACTATAAACAACAGGTGTTATCTATAAAAATAATTTTCTCCTGTCTCCCTTCTAACATTTCCTCTCAACACCAATTAAAAAAATCTATTCAGTCTGTCAGTAAAACACACAAACCACGCAGCGATGCAATGGCACTTGCTTCGTGGCACCTAGCGTCACAGCTGTTGTTAAAACAAAACACCTGCTAAAACTTAATTCCCACTCGTGTAAGATACAGGTGTCCAATGGTACTATTCATTCTGTTTGCACTTTATAAAGAAAATCTTTTTACTGTTGTAAAATCTTTTAATTTCCCAAATATAACTTGCTGGTATTATTCTTCCTCAACAGCTCCCATATAAGTCCTATTGTTATATATATATATATATATATATATATATATATATATATATATATATATATATATATATATATATATATGTGTGTGTGTGTGTGTGTGTGTGTAATTTTTAATAGGCTCGCATACGTCACGTTGTTTTATTTTCTTCAAGAACGAGCATCATAAAAGAATTTCATTGAAAGCACTTGATCAGAACCCCCGTTTCCTTGCTTAAACTGGCACTGTTCCTTCCTTCCCAATCCTTTGGTAATAAACAATTTCAGATGTATTAACTGCATGCCATGTTGCAACTGAGCATTATCCACTCACCAAAACATTTGTGAGAATAAACAGGACCAAAATATACCGAAGTCATATACATAAAAAAAAAGGATTTGTAGTATAACATGACTCAACACTGATCATGATACCAAACAGAAAAAAAAAATATTTAAAGCAGCACCTGAATCTTTATTGAATTAGCCAGTGATCAAAATTTCTCGTTTTTTTTTTTTTTTTATCAGGCCCTACGCGTATGCAGGCTGAGTACGGGATTTCCAAAAAAAAAAAAAAAAAGGTTTCACGCGACTGTTTTCTCACTGGAAACAATTTATCGCCTTGGTGCCCTTCAATAATTAACTCAGTAAAAGTTGGGGAGATTGTGTAAGCGGGTGGGGGCGGAGGATTGGATGTCGGAGGAGGTCTTGGGTTAGGAGCTGGAGGGATGCAAGAGAGGGGCTGGATAGCATGGAAAGGGGTGGGGGGGGGGGGGGTGATATGAGATGGAGGGAACCAGTAGCCTGCCTCATTTATATCAACGCCGTTCTTCTCTTTCCATTAAGCTTAACGGTAGGCTTCATCAATAAGTACAAGGTCATTTTAATTTAGGTTCTTTTAAAGGTTCATTAACAACTACTATGCTTCTTATTCACTTTCCTCTTTGCCTGGTGTTTTGAACACATATTTATAAGTTTCTTTAACTATTCGAGTACAATTCTATATTTACAAGCTTCTACAAGGATACAAAATCTTGTTAAATTTCATTAGGCTCTGGGATAAAAGTGGGTAAAGTATGGAAAATAGCAAATAACTACACGGGATTTCCATAAATCAATCCGATTTAGGGTCCTAGTAGCACGGTCTCTTGAAGCCGACAAGAGAGAGAGAGAGAGAGAGAGAGAGAGAGAGAGAGAGAGAGAGAGAGAGAGAGAGAGAGAGAGAGTCACCAAGTAAACATGCCACACAATCAAAATTTTCTTTTCATAAATAATTTGAAACAAATTTAACGAGGGTGATTGGAAATAAAATCTAAATATAATTCAAAAATACAAATAAAAATCATTCGATCAATTGTACTTGAGCAATGTTTTGATGGAAATATGAATTTGCGAATAAATTTCTTGTCATATTAACATCTAAAACTGAAAATTGTTCACAATAATTCACAGAAAATTTCTTTCCCATAGTTATCCCTAAAGTAAGGTGTAGGTTGTCTGATGTGTCCTCTCCAATGCCGTCTATCTGAGACATCCTCTTTCACCAAACCTATTCTCTCCATATCATCCTTCGCCGTATCTCGCCATCTAAGGGCTTCCTTGCCTCCCTCTTGATCTTCTCCCCCTCTATAAGGTTCCTCCTAAGCCCTCCTCACTCCCTCCCCACCATCCATTTTCACCACGTCCTCACGTTATCTCAGTCGTAATACTTGTCACATCTGTAATCTTTACTACGTATGCCATTCTATTTCATCATTTTCCAATCGTTTACGCAATAAATCACAGAAGATTATATTCTCTCTAGATGTGGCCGATGAAAATTATTAAAATTTTTAGATTGAATTCTGCAGTGCTTATTCCTCTTAATAACGTGAACTCAGCAACTCAATTTGATAAGGATGTTTTGTTAAAATAGATTTTAGTGTTACAAATAACGTAGATACAACTAGTTTGTAGCGTTGTATTGGCATGCGTTTGACACGTTGCACTCTCGCATTTTTATTTAGAAACTCAACAGCAACAAGCCTGCATTTGAATTTTTTTGGGGGAGTAATCTTTTCTACTGGATTGAAGTTCGCCTATTTTCAGGTACAGTCACACAAGCTCCAAAGAATTAAAGAATGCTGGCTGTCCATCTTGGAGGTGTAACTTTACCATGAACAAAGATAACGCCAAGTTAGCAGACGCCATTGTCTTCTCAAGTACGATGTAAGTATGTCTTATTCGATAACTCAATTATCCAAAGCATAAACAACAAGTTTTCAATAACTCACGCAAAAGGGTAATTCTTTCCAAGACTTACCGACCCATCGAATCTTAGTCGTATAATCTCTAAAGACACCAATTTACCTGATAGTTAGTCGACTGTGGCGAGTTGCAGCCAAAATTGCAGAAAGCTATGAAGTTGTAAACTATGTCCCGCAAATTTTATTGAGAACCGAGGCTTCAACACCTGGGGCCACATTATCTAAATGAAATAATCAATAATTTGAGAATGAGTTTCGGTGAGAATTTCGTTATTCTCTTTATAAAGATATATAACACTGATTTATTTGTTGCTTTCGTAAACTTTCCTGGTGTTTCTGAATAATCAAATGACGGTATTGGTCAAATGGCCTAAAAATAAAACATTAATGTGAAAGATTTGTCATGAAAAGAATAAAAAGTTACCGGAAGCTTATTATACATAGCATTGAAATGTCTGCATTTGTTTATTTTTTATAATTTCCTCATGGCTCAAAGTATGCTGGAGACTAAGATGGCAATGGTTCGAGGACACTTGATCTCTTGGTAGTTTGAAAAGTAATTGAAATGTGTAGAAACTAAATAAGGAACACAAATCAATTGAAGTAAGACAAATATGCAAAAACAAAATTACCAATGCAAAAGAGGAAGCTACTGGTTTACATATCTTGAACAGAAAAAGCAAAACTTCAAGAAATCTTTTACATAATTTTCCGATTGGAAGAGGTGATAGGACAAACACCCGCAATAACTTTTACCTCAGGGAACATCCTATATTAAGGATAATGTGTTTTCTAAGGGAAAAAAATAAAGGAAGTTCAGTGGTGATCCTCTACCAGAGGGGTGTCTCAGAGAACCTCGAAGAACTCTGTGGGAGAGTCAAACTCCTAACTAGAATGGACACTCGGTAGAGCGCATACCTTCGCCAACGGTACATAAAAAGATAGGCAATAGAATTATGCATATTTTGGCACTAGTTTCATACAAATCGGATAAATATTTATTACAATATAGTAAAAAGACGTTTTAGACCTTTATATTACCTTGACCTTTGACCCAATCATATCCAAAATATAATAAAATTGTCCTTGGGTCATGGTCAATCCTTTCACCAAATTTCATGATATTTGTTCAAATAGCTTTTGTGCTGTGCAAATCACAAACACACAGACAGACATACAAAATACACGCCTACCTAAACAACCTTCGCCGCGAAGGTAAATACAGTTTAAAATGAGTCAATCCCTTGAAGCTCTCTGAAACGATGGCCTTAAGAAGATGTCTCTCACCAGGTGTATTGAAGTACAACGAACAATTTTTGCAGTCTTTTTACGCAGAACAATTATTTCTTCCATGTACTGCAATCCTGTAGATGGCTCTACGACCATAACTAGATGTATTCTCAACTTTGAGTATTGTATATGAGGAACAGACTGGAAGACAACAGACCCTTGAGGTTATAATAAAGGTTTGCAAAGAGGTATCTGTGACCATCTGCAGATAACCTTCATCTTAAATTACCCGAACGTAACTCAGCTCTACTAATGCTATGTGTAACACATTCCTAACTGTTTTCTTTTTACCTGGAGGGTACACTTAATTTGAAGTTGAAGGTAATTTGGTAAATCTTTGTGAAATATGGATACATCCGTATCTAAATATGGAAAAAAAAATATATTCGGTAGAAAATAGCACGCCAACAGGAGTAACTCAATACCAAAATCAGACCGAGCACTCGATAGAGGGCGTACCCTCACCCCCTCTACTTTTGCCACCAAGAAAACTGATGATGATGTGGGTATTTGATCCCAAAAAAAAAAAAACATCGGTCATCTAAATTTGGCATCATGGCCCACAAGTCTGATAAAAATGGCCACGTAATGACCAAACTCGTACTTTCTACAAGTTCATTAACCCAATTAACCTTTGACCCCCAACCACTAACAAGGGTAATGCCATCACATTTTCATGTTGTATATCACAAGATAGGCAATTGAATTATGCACATTTTGCACTAGTTTCATGCAAATTCGGATTAAAATTTACCACTATACTGCATAGCAAAAAGACGTTTTTTACCTTAATCTTTGTCCCAGTTAATCAACTCACAAGATGGGCAATCAAATTATGCACAATTTGGTGCTAGTTTCATGCAAATTAGATAAAATTTGACCGTGATATAACAAAAAGACGTTTTGACCTTTTTGTTACCTTGATCTTTGACCTAATCCCTCGGAAAATCTATCAAAGTGTCCTTAGATCATGGCCAATCATCCCACTGAATTTCATGAGATTCGGTCAAATAGTTTTTGAATTATGCCAGTCACAAACACACATACAGACATACAAAATACACACTTACCAAAACAGAACCTTTAAAGATTTAAAGGTCGATCATGAATGGCAGAGGCAATGGACAGTGACATTGCCCTATCAAGCAGGACAATGCACTAGAGACTAACCATATATACCTATGATCAGCGCACAAGCTCCTTATCCACCCAAGCTAGGACCAAGTAGGGCCAGGCAATGGCTGCTGATAGCTCAGCAGATTGACCTACAGGCTCCTTAGATCACAAGGCTGGTGAAGTTGCAGGGACCAAAGAAACTAATGAGTTTGAGCGGGACTAGAATCCCAGTCTAGCGTTCACCAGTCAGGGACGTTACAACATTGGCCACCACAACCTTTGCAAGAACGAAGTCGGCGAAGGTAACAAAGATACAAAATACAGCTACTAATAAAACTATTAATAGTTCCATTTCTCGATAAATCAAACGACACCAGACAGTTGCATAGCCTAGAGTACTATAATTTATTAGGAAATTACTATTTTATACTGGATCTACAAAAAACCTCATCCTCTTACGAGCTGCCAACCACAGAGCCTATGTTTTACACAAGATGGAACAACAACAAGATAAGACAACAACAACAACAACAACTCATCCTTACGAGTATCAACTTCCTCTGGGATCGCCAATTAAAATGCACTCTAGGTCGAACACTTTGACAGTGAAGTTTTAAGACACCTTAAAAAGATTTATCCGTATAGCTGTTTGAACAAATGGCAACTAAAATATCATTTTTTTCTTTCGATATACAGCATCAAAACAAAGTTTTTTTTTATATTAAGGCAGGAAATTTAGGATTTGTTGATAAAAATGAGATGGTTGTACATACTGTAGAGTCTAATTCAAAAGTCCATCGACGCTCTTAAGTTGGTCTGTTAGGGGTCGGTGGACTATTGACGTTGACTTTACTTAATCCCGTTACTATTTATGCGTAATCCATAGAAAAAAAAAAACATGGGAATGACGCTAATACTAATACTATAAAACATACTGAATTATCTATATTTAGTAATTAATTGTTTTGTCTTGCTTGAGATTTCCTATATTTCCAGCTCCATCCTAAACAAACAAAGACACCTCCATTGAGGGAAAAAGAAAAAAAGAAAAAAAAAACAGGTTTAACTATTCAAATACAAATGGGAGAGAGGTATGTAGAATAACACTTGCCATACTCTTTCTTAAACCCCATTTAAAAAAATATTTGTGAATCAACGTAAAACGTGTATTTTATTTCGCCATTTTCATTTTATTCCCGAACAGGGTTAGTAGAAATCACATTCCAACGTATCGTCGGCCAGACCAAAGATGGGTATGGGTTAATGTCGAAGCCCCAAGAGCCTCCCCAGCGCATATCGCATTCAGTAAGCTCAATAGACATCATCTACAATCTCACTTCAACTGGACAATGACCTACCATTCGAACGCAGATATTGTTGCATTCTATGGCTACTTAATTAGCAAAGGAGAAGAGACATTGTGAGTAAACGGTCACTTTTTATGGCTATTTGATAAGTACAGCAATAAGGTTATGCGAGTGGGAAAATCTATGGAGAATTAGATATTAAATCGATATGGTAAGTTTTGTTTTTATTCTTTCTTCTTAAGGATTTACTGTAAATTTTTGTTCGTATTCTTTCTTCTCAAGAATTTACCTGTAAATTTCTGTTCGTTTTCTTTCTTCTTAAGGATTTACCTGTAAATTTCTGTCCATATTCTTTTTCTTACGGATTTGCCTGTATATTTCTGTTTGTATTCTTTATTCTAAAGGATTTACCTGTAAATTTCTGTTTGTATTCTTTATTCTTAAGGATTTACCTGTAAATTTCTGTTCATATTCTTTCTTCTTATGAATAAACTTGTAAACCTCTGTTTGTATTCTTTCTTCTAAAGGATTTATTAGTAGATTTCTGTTTGCATTCTTTCCTCCTAAGGATTTATCTGTAAATTTCTTTTTGTATTCTTTCTTCTTAAGGATTTATTAGTAGATTTCTGTTTGCATTCTTTCCTCTTAAGGATTTACCAGCAAATTTCTGTTCGCAGCCACTTTCTTAATGATTTACCTGGAAATTTCTGTTTATATTCTTCCTTGTTGAGGATTTATCCGTAAATTTCAGTTCTTATTCTTTCTTCTTATGGATTTACTATAAATTTGTTTGTATTCTTTTTTTCTTAAGGATTTACCCGTAAATTTCTGTTCGTATTTTTCCCTCTTAAGGATTTATCTTTATATTTCTATTCGTATTCTTTCTTCTTATGGATTTACATGTAAATATTTGTTCATATCCTTTTACCTAAGAATTGACCTAAAAATTTCTGTTCGTATTTTTCCCTCTTAAGGATTTATCTTTATATTTCTATTCGTATTCTTTCTTCTTATGGATTTACCTGTAAATATTTGTTCATATCCTTTTACTTAAGAATTTATCTGTAAATTTCTGTCCGTATTCTTCGTTCGTAAGGATTTACCTGTGAATTTCTGTTTGTATTCTTTTTTCTTAAAGATTTACTGGTAAATTTCTGTTCGTATACTTTTTCTTACGGATTTGCCTGTATATTTTTGTTTGTTTTCTTTATTCTTAAGGATTTACCTGTAAATTTTTGTTTGTATCCTTTCTTCGTAAGAATTCACCAGTAAATTTCTGTTCGTATTCCTTCCTATTAAGGATTTACCTGTAAATCTCAGTTCGTATTCTTTCTTCTTAAGGATTTATCTGTATCTTTCGGTTCGTATTCTTATTTCTTATGGATTTATTTGTAAACCTCTGTTTGTATTCTTTCTTCTTAGGGATTTATTAGTAGATTTCTGTTTGCATTCATTCCTCTTAAGGATTTATCTGTAAATTTCTGTTTGCATCCATTTTCTTAAAGATTTACCAGTAAATTTCCGTTCGTATTCTTCCTTATTAAGGATTTATCCGTAAATTTCGGTTCGTATTCTTTCTTCTTGTGGATTTACCTATAAATTTCTGTTTGTATTCATTTTTCTTAAGGATTTACATGTAAATTTCTATTCGTATCATTTTACTTAAGGATTTACCTGTAAATTTCTGTTCGTATTCTTCCTTCCTAAGGATCTATCTGTATATTTCTATTCGTATTCTTTCTTCTTATGGATTTACTTGAAAATTCCTGTCCGTATCCTTGTACTTAAGGATTACCTGTAAATTTATCTTCGTACCCTTTTACTTAAGGATTTACCTGTAAATTTCTGTTTGTATTCTTCCTTCTTAAGGATTTACCTGTAAATTTCTGTTTGTATTCTTTCTCCTTAAGGATTTACTGGTAAATTTCTGTTCGTATCTATTTACTTAAGGATTAGCTTTAAATTTCAGTTCGTGTCCTGCTTCTAAAGATTTTACCAGTAAATTTCTGTTCGTATCATTTCTTCTTATGGATTTATCCGTAAATTTCTGTTTGTATTCTTTCTTCTTCAAGATTTACCTTTAAATTTCTGTTTGTATTTCTTCTTATTAAGGATTTACCAGTAAATTTCTGTTGGTATTCTTTCTTAAGAGTGTATCTGTAAATTTCTGTTCATATTCCTTCATATTAGGAATTTACAGGTAAATTCCTGTTTGTATTTTTTCTTAAGGATTTACTGGTAAATTTCTGTTCGTATCTATTTAATTAAGGATTAGCTTTAAATTTCTGTTCGTATAATGTTTCTAAAGATTTTACCTGTAAATTTCTGTTCGTATCCTTTCTTCTTATGGATTTATCTGTAAATTTCTGTTTTTATTCTTCCTTCTTCAGGATTTACCTATAAATTCCGTTTGTAGTCTTTCTTCTTCAGGATTTACCTTTAAATTTCTGTTTGTATTCCTTCCTATTAAGGCTTTACCTGTAAATTTCTGTTCGTATTCTTTCTTAAGAGTTTATCTGTAAATTTCTGTTCATATTCCTTCATAAAGATTGACGGGTAAATTTCTGTTAGTATTCTTTCTTCTTAAGGATTTATCTGTATATTTCTGTTCGTGTTCTTTTTTTCTTGTGGATTTACCAGTAAATTTCTGTTTGTATTTTTTCTTCTTAAAGATTCACCTGTAAATTTCTGTTCGTATTCTTTCTTCTTAATAATTCAGCTTTAAATTTCTGTTCGTATCCATTTTCTTAAGGATTTACTTGAAAATTTCTGTCCTATCCTTTTTCTTAAGGATTTACCAGTAAATTTCTGAGCGTATCCTTTTTCTGAAGGATTTACCTGTAAATTTCTGTTCTTACTCTTGCCTCTTAAGGATTTATCTGTAAATTTCCCTTCGTATTCTTTCTTCTTATGGATTCACCTGTAAACTTCTGTTTGTATTGTTTCTTCTTAAGGATTTACCTCTAAATTTGTTTGTATTCTTTCTTTTCAAGGGTTTACCAGTCAATTTGTTCGTGTTCTTTGTTCTTATGGACTCACTTGTAAATTTCTCTTCAGTCTTTCTTCTCAAGGATTTACCTGTAAGTTTCTGTTCATATCCATTTTCTTAATGATTTACCTGTAAAATTCTGTTCGTATCCATTTTTTTAAGGATTTACCTGTAAATTTTCAGAGTATTCTTTCTCCTTAAAGGTTTATTTATAAATTTCTGTTCATATTCTTTCTCCTTAATGATTTACCTGTAAATTTCTGTTCGTATTTTTCTCCTTAAGGATTTACCTGTAAATTTCTTTGTATTCTTTCTTCTTAAGGGTTTACCTGTAAATTTCTTTTCATATCCTTTTTCTTAAGGATTTACCAGTAAATTTCTGTACGTATTATTTCTTCTTAAGAATTTACCTGTAAATTTCTGTTCGCATTCCTACTTTTTAAGGATTTACCGGTAAATTTTTTTTCATATCCTTTTTCTTAAAGATTTACCTGTAAATTTCTGTTCGCATTCCAACTTTTTAAGACTTTGCCTGTAAATTTGGTTGTATCATTATCCTTAAGGATTTACCTTTAAATTTCTGATCGAATTCTTTCTTCTTAAAGATTTACGTGTAAATTTCTGTTCGTCTTCTTTCTTTTTAAGGATTAACTGTATATTCTTGTTCATATTCTTTATTGTTAAGGATCTACCTGTAATTTTCTGTTCGTACCCTTTCTTCTTAGGAATCCCCCTGTAAATTTCTGTTTGTATTCCTTCCTATTACGGATTTACTGTAAATTTATGTTCGTATCCTTTTTCTTATGCATTTTACCTGAAACAACTACCATATAGTAACGGTAAAAGCCGATTTAAAACTACCTCGACCATTGAACACATTACCAGGGCTCATATTTCCTCTTAATTTATTTTCTCGCAACAGGCCTCTTCGTCCCAATCTGATGTCGGAACATCCAAATGCTATGAAGAAATACATGGAGAGCCTTAGTAAGAGCACCACTCTTGAGGATATCATGGGACCCTCCTGGAAGGATTTCGTCAGTCGGCCAAAGTTGGTAGCTTGGATGTCCGGACACTGTGGAACTCTCTCTAGAAGGGAGCAGTACGTTAACGAGTTGGCTAACTACATCCCGGTAGACAAGTAGGATTCTCTTGGATATATTGCTATTTTGAGACACCGTACTCAACATCCTCCAAGTTTCTCGAACATTGCTATTAATTTATCGCTTCTTGATTTGTCTGCTATTATATGCAAGGTTTAGTACTTCACTTTTCTCGTGTGTGTGTGTGTGTGTGTGTATATATATATATATATATATATATATATATATATATATATATATATATATATATATATATATATATATATATATATATAAATATCACCCACGAAAGGCATTTAATACCGAATTTTATCTTGGGAATATACAGTATATCCACTTGGAATTCATTTTATGGTAACAGCTTCTGGCCGGGTAGAGATTCGAACCCCCACCTGTGGGCCGGAAACCATGCCAGCACGACTCAACCGACTGAGCTATCAAGAGAGTGATATTTACATTGATTAAAATCACGTGTGCTTGTGATATATATATATATATATATATATATATATATATATATATATATATATATATATATATATATCATATTCGGTTGCACCTTATTTAAATGTTATTGCCCCCTCAGCCTTTTCATATGAATAATGATAATAATAGCATTGAAGCCAGAAATGTTTGCTGACAACTGAATACTCCTCCAAAAAAAAGACAGATATTGTCTCAAATACTCCCCAATCTCTCTCTCTCTCTCTCTCTCTCTCTCTCTCTCTCTCTCTCTCTCTCTCTCTCTCTCTCTCTCTCAGTAAATTGGGGAATTCTGCTTAACTTTATCATATAAGACTGGATGAAATTACTATTTGGTAGATATATTAAATAAGATGTAACTTAACCTTTGATTATCATGCTTCATATCAATATAAGTGCGAATTTAGAAAGGAAGTCAAATAACAGAAGCATATGACTTCTGATACAGTAACTGAATTAAAGACAAACATGTAAACAAATCAATATAATACAAAAAACAAGGAACTGCAGTATTATTTCAAAAGCAAAAATTACGAGTAATCTGTAACAAAAATATTCAGTGCTTGGAGAATATCGGAAAGAAACTGTGACTTGTGATTACCAGATGATTAACTTGGTCCTTAATAATAAGAAGCCTTTAATGTTCCTCGTTTGTGTATAGTTAGCATTTTTTACTAGAAAATATTTTAGTCCACTATATATATATATATATATATATATATATATATATATATATATATATATATATATATATATATATATATATATATATATATATATATATCATCATCATCATCTCGTTCTACGCCTATTGACGCAAAGGGCCTCGGTTAGATTTCGCCAGTCGTCTCTATCTTGAGCTTTTAATTCAATACCTCTCCTTTCATCTTCTCCTACTTCACGCTTTATAGTCATCAGCCATGCAGGCCTAGGTCTTCCAACTCTTCTAGTGCCTTGTGGAGCCCAGCTGAACGTTTGGGGAACTAATCACTCCTGGGGAGTGCGAAGAGCATGCCCAAACCATCTCCATCTACCCCTCATCATGATCTCATCTACATATGGCACTCGAGTAATCTCTCTTATAATTTCCTTTCTAATCCTATCCTGCCATTTAACTCCCAATATCCTTCTGAGGGATTTGTTCTCAAATCTCCTAAATCTATTGAAGATTGCTTCATTGTCATACCATGAATCGTGTACATAGAGTAACGCCGAGCTCACTAAACTGATATATAGTCTGATTTTTATATGTAATTTCATGTGATTTGATTTCCAAATTTTACTTAACCTAGCCATTGTCTGATTTGTTTTTTTTTAATCTTTCACTAAACTCTAATTCTAAAGGCCCGGTATTGGAGATTATAGTTCCCAAATACTTAAATGATTCTACCTCATTAATCCTTTCTCCTTCCAATGATATTTCATCTTCCATTACATACTCCGTTCTCATCATTTCTGTCTTTCTTCTATCTATCTTCAGCCCAACCTCGTGTGATACTTCATGCATTTTGGTAAGCAATCATTGCAAATCCTGTGGTGTTCTGCTAATAAGGACAGCATCGTCAGCATACTCTAGGTCTGCTAAATTCCCATCACCCATCCAGTCCAACCCTTCTCCACCATCTCTGACTGTTCTACGCATCACAAAATCCATGAAGATGATAAACAACATAGGTGCCCACACATTCCCTTGGAGTACTCCGCTGTTCACTGGAAATTCGTTTGATAAGACTCCATTAACATAAACTTTCCACTTGCTATGCTCATGAACAGGCTTTATCAAATTTACATACTTATGAGGAATTCCATAATAACGCAGGACTCTCCACAAAATTAGCTAGTGCACACTACCAAAGTCTTTTTCATAGTCCACAAATGCCATCAAAATTGGATTTCCATATTCTACACATTGCTGTACATGTCTCAAAATGAAAATTTGGTCAGTGCAACTTCAACCTTTCCTAAAATCTTCTTGTTCATCTCTCGACTTTTCATCACTCTTTCTCTCCAGTCTCTTTAGAATAAGTATACTATATATCTTTATAACAACTGACGTAAGCGTTACACCTCTGTAATTATTGCAATTAGTCAGGTCTCCTTTTTTTTTTTTTTCTTTGCTATTTTCACCAACACTCCTAACTCTCATACATGAGGTTTTGCCTCTTCATGCCACATTCTACAAAATAATCTTGTAAGTACTCTGTGAGTCACTTCATTTTCGGCCAGTATCATCTCGGCAGTTATTCCATCGTATCCAGGGGCCTTCCAGCTCTTCAGTTTTTTTAGGATAGCTTCGACTTCAAACATACTGAATTCACTCAGGGGCACATCAGTGTCTTCATCAGCTTCAGGTATATCAATCAAATTACTTCCTTCATATCTCCTATCCATAAGCTCACTAAACTGTTTCATCCAACATTGTTTTTCTTCATCTTCTGTAGCTATAACAGAGCCATCTCTCTTTTTGATGGGTATATGCTTCTCCTTTGCCACAGTCGAGATTTCATTAATAATTCTATGAGCAATTTTTACACCATAGCCACTTCCTAAATTCATAGCTTTGTCAGCCTCGTCTGCTGTACTGTTTACATATTCTCTACAGTCATTCCTGGCTTTTCCTTTGCTCTACTTTGTAATTTTTATTACTTCCTCGAAAACTTTCAATAATCAATTTCTGTCTTTGTCTCCTTTTTATAGTAGCCCAAGTATCATTTGATATCCATGGCTTTCTACTTGTCACTGAGTGTCCCATGACTTCACTACCAACTGACTGACATATGTTCTAAATATCACACCATTCTTTATTAATTGTCTGTTCTTCATCTCTTAAGGTCTCTTAAGACTACAAATCGATTTCTACATTCAACTGCAAATGTTTCTCTGAGCTCTTCTTCTAAAAGCTTAGTTGTATCAAACCTAGGTATTCTGTCCATCTTTCTGTTGGGTGCTTCCAGTTTTAATTCAAGTGTGCCAATGAGGATGTTCTTGTGTTAAAAAAAAAGTACCCCAATGACAAGATTGTTTGCTAAGCAGAAACTTCTAAAATGTGCTCCATTTTCATTTGCAACTTCGCCAAGACCCTCGACACCCATCACATTCTCTATCCCTTGTTTATTTCTTCGAACTTTAGCATTGAAGTCGCCAATCACAATTTTCATCTCTCTCTCAGGGATCTCATCTATTACCCTCTGCAATTTTCATAGTATTCGTCTTCCCTTTCTTCAGGGGAATCATTTGCTGGGGCATATCAATTTATAATACTCATATTGCACTGCTTCGATATGATCTTTGCTAGTAACAATCTACTATTTACAGCTCTCCACTCGCTTAATGCCTTTTCTGCTCTTAGTGTCATCATCATTCCTACATCTTCTCTTCCAACTCCATCCGATTTTCCTGAGTAGATATATATATATATATTGCCTTGGTCTAAAGGTGCCTTACCAATCCTCTTACAACGTGTTTCACTTAGGGTCAAGATATCCAAACTATATTTCATAAAGTCACCCTCTACTTGCAGTAATTTTCCAATCTGATTCATGGTTCTAACATCCTATTACCTATTTTCAATTTTTCTTTAGTATTTATAAACCAAGAGAACAACCCGCTCTGCCCAGTACAGGGGGCCATTCTGTCATCTTTTCTTACCATGACTGACTAAATCCATAGAGGAATCATTGGCTAGATATATTGAAGGATAGCCAGCTCCTTGTGATGCGCAGTGCTTATCAAACTAAGGCAAGTGACCCTTGCCAGTCCATACTAATTCTAGTAAGATCAACCGCCAGGCATCAGGAGTAAAAGCCGCCAGTGACTTCATCGAGACTTAGAGAGCATTTCCTCCACGCCTAAATCTCTCAATACTCTACCAAGTTGCTCATCCGCTTATACGAGTATAACCGTTGGCAAACATGGATTGCTATGATATACCTCCTAACACTGTATATATATATATATATATATATATATATATATATATATATATATATATATATATATATATATATATATACATATATATATATATATATATATATATATATATATATATATATAATATATATATCCTTTTACAAGAAAATTGTTACTCGTTTTCAAGGCAGACAAATTACGAATTGAAAACAGGCCTACGGGGACTAACTGAACAGTTCATAACACTTTCGAAATCCGTTGAGTACGGTATATTTAACGAAGATGAAATAAAAAAATACATAAAACATATTTTCACGGAAAATCCGGTTGGGAATGACTGCATTAACCATTCAAGATGTAACGTGCGGTGAAAATGAACATCTGCCTTTTCTACAGGTTCGGCCGGTGCGGGACTAAACCCTGCCAACCGGTTAAGGATGACGGTTGCTGGAAGGATATACTTGGTCCAGGGTACCTCTTCTACATGTCTTTCGAGAATGACCTGTGCAACGAATACATCACGGAGAAATTGTACTTCGCACTTACGTACAATTTGGTTCCAATTGTCTGGGGAGGTAAGTATAGTATTCTATATTTACATTTTTTCACAAGAAATGGTATCTGAATACCTCAGGAGTTTATGAAAAAGTATTTGAGAATAAATTGTATCCGGTTAAGGAATGAATCAATAGTTCTCTGTTATATGTATACTTTATATATATATATATATATATATATATATATATATATATATATATATATATATATATAGATAGATAGATATACATATATATATATGTTATATATATATATGTGTGTGTCTGTGCGTGTGTATATATATATATATATATATATATATATATATATATATATATATAATCTATATATACACACACACACACATATATATATATATTATATATATATATATATATATATATATATATATATATAATCTATATACACACACACACACATATATATATATATATATAATTTATATATATATATATATATATATATATATATATATATAATTTATATATATATAAATATATTGTATATATACTATATATGAATTATATATATACTTATTTTCTATTTCTTTTAATTAAAATAAGGATACACATAGGTTGAAGAGCTTTTGTAAAACAAAATTAGATTCTAAAAATTAAAATGCCGCTGTCTTTAAAAAGAAACATTTTTAATCAAATGCTTCTACCAGTATTAACTTATGCATAAAAAACTTAGGAGCCTTACAAAAGCCTTAGAACTTTTGTTTGTTACAAATCAAAGAGCAATGAAAAGGGTAATGATGGGATAAACACAAAGAGAAAGAAATGGAGAAACATGGATAAGAGAACAAACTAAAGTAGAGAATATTCTAAGACATATAATGGGCAAAACATACAATGAGAGTTACTGATAACAGAAGGAAATTAAGTAGAACAGAAGGAGTCCCTAGAGATTACAAAAGAAGTAGGGAAAGCGCGTGTATATGCTTGAACGCTGTAATCGAGCAGTAATCTGTGAAATTTAAAGAACCACATAAACAAAATTGAAATGCAAAATCAATTTATTCCACTGATAGTATTACAATTCTTATTGTAATAAAGTGAAGCACTTTTAGTAAAAAAAAAATGACAGTAAAGGACTTGAATTCAGAATAAGAAATTGCACTAAAATGTCCTAACTTTATAATTTCAGGATCTAATTATTCCCGATTCCTACCTCCTGGGTCTTATATCAATGGCCGCCACTACCACCCAAAGGACTTGGCTTCCCTCCTGCTTCGTTTGCAAAGTGATCCCGTGGCTTATGGAAGGTAATATATTACTAATGATTAGTATATTCAACTTCACATCATTTTTACAGTTATATCGTTATCACTAATATTAAAAACATTTTACAAAGTTAAAAACAATATTACCGTGAGGTGACAACGGAAGTTTCAACATAGCACATAATTCCTGTAGAATCTCTACATATGAGAGAGAGAGAGAGAGAGAGAGAGAGAGAGAGAGAGAGAGAGAGAGAGAGAGAGAGAGAGAGAGAGAGAGAGAGTCCCTGTGGTTCATCAAACCCACAGAATGCATTGTTTTCAAGATTTTCTGTCATGAATTGAGATAAAAATGCAACTGAGTCAGACAACTTTCTTATCTAAAAATATTATTATTAGATCCATATTACTGCATTTGTTTTTGCCGTTATTTGTAATATGTAAACTCTCATAATAGAGTTCTTTCTTTTTCTTTGTTTGTAGCTTCCACCCATATCTTTTATGGAGTTGCCGTTTCATATAAGCCGTCCCCATTCTCTTCTATCCTCGCCGTCATGTTCTCTTAATCCTTTTTCCAACAAGTCATCTGCTATTTTATCTTTCCATCTGAACTTTGGCCTTCTCCACCTCCTTCCTCCATCCACCTCAATGTCCATGGCCCTTCAGCACACATGATCTTCTCTCCGCAAGACATAGCCAAACCAATGTAGTCTTATGCTTACCTGTTTTCGACACTTCTCCAACTTTGACTGACCCTTTAATGTAATAATTTAGGATCCTGTCCCTTTTCGTGACTTAAGACATTAATCGTAATGTATTCACTGCAAGTTACTTTCTTGAAACTTCTTTATTGGCCAAGTTTCAGTTCCATACACCAAACTTGATCGAACTACACTTTTATAAAACCACTTTTCTACCTCTGTGCTAATCATTTTATCTCATAATATTTCCGATGATCTTCGCAGTTCATTGACGAACACTGTATTCTGTGGTTAATTTCTGACTCCGTGCCTCATATTATAGTTATTTGAGAGTATATTTATACCTTAATTCAATGGATCTCATCATAAAACCTAATAAAATCTAATTATGCCTCCATTCCTTCCTTTAAACTGGATTACAGCGAAATATTGTTACCTCTTAAACATTTCCATATAAAAACTGCACCTTCCAATCCTAGGTATCACGTCTGGCGTGGGTTTTGGACGCCAAATATGAGAGGGAGCATGTGCGAGCTCTGTCATAAATTGCACACCGATAAAGAAACTAAGTACTATACAGACATTAAGGGCTGGAGAGTCAACAACAACAAGTGCATCATAAGTCCAAGGTGGCTGTTTAAGGACAAAAACGGCTGGAAGATTGTAATTAAGCCTCAACAGAATGGGACTTCGTATGGCAATTTTTAATCAACTCATTTTAGGAGTGTTAAAATACAATTGGCTTTTCTGTTATCAATCTGTCTATATTTTTTGTGTGTAAAATGTGCATAGTTCTGTTACCATATAAGCGAGAAAGTTCTAGTGATGCAGATACATGAATTGATTGAATAAAAAACAAACTGTATATAGGTACTCAAACGCAATGCCAGTGAGAATTTTGTACCCTAAATATCAAAAGGCTCATTTATCAAAAGCTGATATTTATAATATTAAGGCGTTCCCACAATCTATTTTCTTTCTTACTGATAAGTTTTTATTCATTTCATACAAAAAGATGATTGTAAAATACCATATTTCATTCATGTACTAAAGACACATGTATGACTTACTAATAGCTTATAACCTCATTTTTTATAAATAATTTTTAGAACTCAGTTTTTCATTAGTGGAGTGTTATCTTGCATCCTGCAATTGAGAAGTTTTCTCCAAACGAAGTGAATCTACATTTTATATCATCAAATTTATCAAGCTAAATTTTTTTACCAAGTCAGTTTATTTATGAGGATGGTTAATTGGTCGATAGGATGGAACAAATGCCGTAAACATATAACATGTAAGAACCACACGTTGGCATTGAAGGTATGACTGCAGTAAAAAAAAAAAAAAAAAAAAAAAAAAAAAAAGCATTCATCTTTTTTTGTCAGCAGGTAATCACACAAATACGTATCACAACAAAACAGGTGCAAAGGGCACACAAAAAGATCTGACAGTGTACAATAAAATTTTTTCGAATGAATTATCTTTCCTAATGGTGAAGTTGAGTCACGCCAGTGAGCTCATAAGTATTAAAACCATATCTAAGTAATATTAAGACAGGAATTTCATTGGATCGACATTGAAAATAAGTATAATGGTGATTTAATTGTAAAGTAAATGTCTAAGTAATAATAGACGAGAATTTCATTGGATCGACATTGAAAATAAGTATAATGGTGATTTAATTGTAAAGTAAATGTCTAAGTAATATTAGACGAGAATTTCATTGGATCGACACTGAAAATAAGTATAATGGTGATTTAATTGTAAAGTAAATGTCTAAGTAATATTAGACGAGAATTTCATTGGATCGACATTGAAAATAAGTATAATGGTGATTTAATTGTAAAGTAAATGTCTAAGTAATATTAGACATGAACTACATTGGGTCGATATTGAAAATGAGTATGATGGTGATTTAATTGTTATGTATATGTCCAAGTAATACTAGACGTGAATTTAATTGGATCTATATTGAAAATAAATATGATGGTGATTTAATTGTAATGTAAATGTATAAATAATATTAGACGCAAATTTCACTGGATCGATATTGAAAACAAGTATGACGGTGATTTAATTGTAAGGTGAATGTCTAAGAAATATTGGAAAAGAATTTCATTGGCACGATATTTTAAATAAATATGATAGTGATTAATTATAAGGTATTTGTCTAATTAATATTAGACGTGCATTTCATTGGATCATTATTGAAAATAAGTATGACAGTGATTTAACTGTAAGGTAAATGTTTAACTAATACTAGACTCGAATTTCATTGGATCGATATTGAAAATAAATATGATGGTGATTTAATTGTAAGGTAAGTTTCTAAGTAATATTAGACATGAATTTCATTGGACCGATATTGATGGTGATTTAATTGTAAAGTAAATGTCTAAGTAATTTTATACGCGAATTTCATTGGATCGACATTTAAAAAAGTATGATAGTGATTTAATTGCAAGGTAAATGTCTAAGTAATACTAGACCTAATGTCACTGGATCAATATTAAAATAGGTACGATGATGATTTAGTTGTGAGGTAAATGTCAAGGTAATATTAGACATTACTTTCATTGGATCAATATTGAATATAAGTATGCTGGTGATTTCATTGTAAGGTAAATGTCAAAGAAATATTAGACATTACTTTCATTGGATCAATATTGAATATAAGTATGCTGGTGATTTCATTGTAAGGTAAATGTCAAAGAAATATTAGACATTACTTTCATTGGATCAATATTGAATATAAGTATGCTGGTGATTTCATTGTAAGGTAAATGTCAAAGAAATATTAGACAATACTTTCATTGGATCAATATTGAATATAAGTATGATTGGGATTTAATTGTAAGGTGTATGTCTAAGTAATATTAGACGCGAATTTCATTGAAATGATATTGAAAATAAGTAAGATACTGATTTAATTATAAGGGAAACGTCTAAGTAATATTTGACGTTAATTTTATTGGATTGATATTGAAAATAGGTATGATGGTGAATTTCCTTGGATCGACAATAAAAATAGGTATGAAATATATTTAATTATAAGATAAATGTCCAAGTAATATTAGGCTTGAATTTCACGGGATCGATTTTGAAAAGAAGTATGATGGTGATTTAATTGTTAGACCCAAATTTAATTGGATTAATGTTAAAAATAAGTATGATGGTGATTTAAATGTAAGATAAATGTAACACAAGACGCGAATTTCATTGGATCGATATTGAAAATAAATATTATGTTGATTTAATTGTAAAGTGAATGTCTAAATAATATTAGACGTGAATTTCATTGGATTGATATTGGAAATAGTTATGATGGTGATTTAATTGTAAGGTAAATGCCTAAGTAATATGAGACTTGAATTTCATAGGACCGATGTTGAAAATAGGGATGATAGTGATTTAATTGTAAGGTAAATGTCTAAGTAATATCTAACATGAATTTTATTGGATCGATATTGAAAATAAGTGTGATGGTGATTTAATATTAAGGTAAATGCCTAAGTAATATTAGACGCGAATTTCAAATTGTGAGGTAAATGTCTAAGAAATACTAGACGTGTGGAAAATATGTATGATGATAATTCAGTTGTGAGGTAAATGTCGAGGTAATATTAGACGTGAATTCCATTGAATCAACATTAAAAATAGGTATGATAGTGATTTAATTGTAAGGTAAATGTCTAAGTAATATTAGTGTAATATCCTTTATTCTTTTTAAAGATTGTGGAACAGGAGTTGAAAAACCTTCCACTTTCTTACCCAGGTTACTAGCCTAAACAATGTTTTCTTGACCTCAAAAGATGCTGGTACGTACATTATATATATACATACATATATATATATATATATATATATATATATATATATATATATATATATATATATATATATATATAAACATATATATATAGATAGATAGATAGATATACATACATACATACATACATACATACATACATACATATATATATATATATATATATATATATATATATATATATATATATGTGTGTGTGTGTGTGTGTGTGTTTATATACACCCACACACACACACTTACATATATATATATATATATATATATATATATATATATATATATATATATATATATATATAAACATCCTTTAACACACTACAAGCAGGGAACACTCCATCCACTTGTTGGAGCATCAGAGCCTGAAATGACTTATTACAGGCTAGTTTTTAATACTTTATCTAGATCAAGGTCGGATAATAATCGTCAAATCTATAATACCCAAATTAGGTTTCCAATGTTAAAATAAAATGGGGCACTTTACCTTTCATAAGCCACCAAACCTCTTAGCAATTCCAATAATAGTTTGGCTATGTCCTTTGGGTGATGAAGCGGCCGTTGACATAGGACTCAGGAATCAGGACACTCATATCTGTTTCCTGAAATTGTGGTTTTTAATATTATTGAAGATTTTCTAAAGTAAATATATAAAGCATTACATGCATTTTAAAGGGTAAAAGTAGATTATATATTAATCAAAAGTAATAATCTAAAATTTTAAACCTAATCTGAAAGCTTCTAAAAGTAGGTCCTCTGAATGAATACCTAAAAATTACCGCATGATACTTTTTTTTAGGATACAAATTTACATCGTTCATTACTTTACGTAACATCATCTCTTTGTTAATTATGATATTAATAATAATACCTCAGTAATATGATGAAGCAACCCTCATAAACATGAATGCATGTCTTCTAATCTAAAGTCAATGTTTGTGTGCCGTTTGTCCATATTTGAAATGTTCTTTCGCCCTTTCAAGTTCTTCACTTTAGCTTAAGCACTAAAGCTCCTTTATAAAGAACATTCTTCTCCTAATTGAGGATGACATGAAATCAAAATCAACTATCAACTTTACATTGTCAAAGGATATATAAAAAATTATTCTACATATATTCCGACCAAGTTTTACCCTCGTGGGCACAGAATTTTAAGAGTGATGACTCTCATGAAAAGAAAGACTAACTATACTCATTTTTTTAATGATGCGCATTTGCACAGACTCGCAGCGGTGCCCTTTTAGCTCGGAAAACTTTCGTGCTATCTGATTGGTTAGAATTATCTTGTCCAACCAATCAGAGATCAGGAAACTTTCGCGAGCTAAAGGGGCACCCTTGCGATTCGGTGCAAATCTGCCTCACTAAAAAGAATTGACTATAGAAGGGTGCATCAGCTCATCAACATAATCATATTCATACCGTACTTTTTTTCTACGATCATCTAGTTAAAGTAACCATATCTATGTATTCATCCATCTATCTATATGTATATAAAATAGGTCTGTGTATGTATGTATGTATGTATGTATGTATGTCTTGGGTAGTGCCATAGCCTCTGTACCAAAGTTTTCCACTGTCTTGGGTTAGAGTTCTCCTCTTGAGGATCCACTCGGGCACACTATTGTATCTAATTTTTCTTACTCTTTTTTTTTGGCTTAAGTTTTTAAAGTTTATATATATAGGAGATATTCATTTTAATGTTATTACTCTTCTTAAAATACTTAATTTTTACTTGTTTCCTTTCCTCAAGGGGCTATTTTCCCAGTTGAAGGCTTTGGGCTTACAACATCCTGCTTTCCCAACTAGGGTTATAGCTTATCAAGTATTAATGATAGTAATATATATATATATATATATATATATATATATACATATATATATATTCGTGTGTCTGCAGAGAGAGAGAGAGAGAGAGAGAGAGAGAGAGACTCGCCTCCTCATACCATCGGTACCAGTTTATATTACAACACTACATTTTCACCGTGATAGAGTCATCGCATAAATAACTCTCAAAGGCGAGATAATGGATAGCAGACGTCCTAACGTACGATTCCAACATTCACGGAATGGATTCTTGGGAAGCTAAGTCATAGTTCATTACTTCTTTGAAAGTTTATCTAATTTCCTTATTTACTTACCTCACTGGGGTATTTTTCTCTGTTGTAGCCCTTGGGCGTATAGCATCCTGCTTTTCCAACTAGGGTTGTAGCTTAGCTAATAATAATAATAATAATAATAAAAATAATAATAATAATAACGCCCGTATCATTTTAAATGCAAGAGTATTGTATGTTAGGTCTCGCAATGGTTTAATGAAGCCTATACTGAACAGCTTAGGTCTAAAGCAGCGCCTGGTTATTCGACTTTAGCCTTACATGGTAGGGAACTACAGTAGGTCAGTGTATGAATACAAACATAAAAATACAGAATTCAAGAACTGTGTTACAGCGAGGTACTAAAAATGATACCCATAAAGGGATCTGATTACTGACTACAAGTATTTGAAAAAAAAAAAAGGTATTTTTATTTCTTCGTTTCCAAAGTAAATTGTGACGAATAAATATTGAAACCTTTTAGAGGTAGAAATATTAGTAAGCATTGATATGGGGCTTACGAGGAACATGAAACAAACGTCATTAAAACAGAATGTATTATAAGTAGTTTACATGTAAATCTCTCTCTCTCTCTCTCTCTCTCTCTCTCTCTCTCTCTCTCTCTCTCTCAACGTTCAGTGTAGCCTATACCTGCAAACTCTCGACCGGCAAAAGAGTGATAAAATGATAAAAAAAAAAAAATTTGCATTAATGTATCTATTTAGTAAATCAGATACCTAGTTGTTAATCGATTGTCACCAATCATTGCTCGGGTGAAGAGGGTAATAATTAACGTGTTCATTACTGAGAGAGAGAGAGAGAGAGAGAGAGAGAGAGAGAGAGAGAGAGAGAGAGAGAGAGAGAGAGAGAGAGAGAGCGAGCCGCACACAGTGTTTTCAGCATGTTTCATTACTATTTCTAAGAGCATAATGCTTACGTTGGCACGTTCAAAATAGTATAGTATCACTGCCAATTTTTATTACAAAAATATGCCCAGTTTTCTATGATATTACATTTGAATTTAACGTAGAACTGTCCTAGAAAATTAAGAGGATTTAAACACGACTGGGTGACCGGTTCTAATCTCAGTGAAATCCTTTCCAATGAGCTTTAATTGAGGCTTAGAACGTATTATGTTAATTACTCTAGAGAATTGAGTGATATCTGTTGCCTTTATAAAATTCGTTTTTTTTTTTATTTCACGTTTATTACTCTTGTAGTTTATTTCATTCCTGTTTTTGCTTTCCTCACTAGACTATTATTCCCTGTTGGAGCTCTTGGGCTTATAGCATCCTGCTTTTATAACTCAGGTTGTAGTCTAGCTATTATTAATAATAATAATAATAATAATTATAATAATAATAATTATAATAATAATAATAACAATAATAATAATAATAATAATAATAATTATAATAATACTATACTTGGTAGAATTGAATCTGATAACCAAATAATAAGAAAAGAACTCCAAGATTAACCTATGTTATTTATACTTCAACACGTAAGATGTTGTTATTAAATCAATCACATATATGAACGACCTATGAAGCAGACTCACTGGTGGCAACAGTAAAGATCGGACTGACACTCACCATACAATGCAAACATCGTAAATATCTCGAAAAAAGAACCATTCACACAAACAAACAAAAAACTGAAAGAAAAAAAAAAAGAAAATATGTCAGCCATGTGTATACCCCTTGTATTTGGTATAAACTGGAGTATGGTGGATGGATACATATGGCGAAAATGGTTCGATCATCTGGAAAGAATGGAGGAGGGTTGGTTGATGAAGGGTACAATTCGAAAATATTATGGGAAAGGAGCAGGGGAAGATTTAGAATGTACAGGATAGATTGAACTCCTGCGTTGGTGTGTTTAGAGCCCAATATTGTGGGCGGTTATTGCACACACACACTACTTGTGATGACCAGAAGCTAAAGTAAAACTATAAACAAAATATGGGAATAAAAGAATCAATCCAAGACAGAAATTCACATGTAGCCGACCCCCAATAATCAGCTAATAACATAGAGTAATCTCCATACAAAGATTTACTTATGATACGTCCCATACAGAGCCAAAGAAATTAGTTCAGAATAAAATAGTCTTCCATTCTGTCTCTTCATTTTCATGAATACCTTCGTAAACCGTTTTATTTTCCAACATTTTCCATGTGTCGTAAACGTGATCACAAGAGATTAGGATGAGACATAAAGGAAGGTGTTCTCATGCTGATCACTGCCTTAACTAGCTTAAGATATACGATTCAATACGTCTCAATTTGATGTTTAATATAAAAGCTTTAAATACGTGAAATAAATAAAATTTCAAAGAAATGTCTTTCCATCATATGGTTTTACATTTCTTCAACAAAATTGACCACAATAAGTGGAAAACGAAAAACTGTTATTCCGGTATAACCTTGGCGCTACGAAAGCTGTATCTTACAGATTTCCTCCAGAAATTCTGAAAAAAAGTTAGCTCTTCCATCTATACCACAATCATGCTTTGGCAATGATAACCGTAATAAAATGGGTTGGCAGCTGGGGGAAACAGCTGTATTCACGGATTATCTTATTTCCTTCATTTTAGCAGCACCTGTCGCGTACCTGATAATTATAAGTGCATCTGGTTACAACAATAAATATAAAATGGGTACGTTTGCAGTGCAGAAACCAGCACGAGCACACACGCATGTACATAGACATATATATGTATATATATATATATATATATATATATATATATATATATATATATATATATATCTATATCTATATCTTGATCTATATCTATATCTATATCTATATCTATATATATATATATATATATATATATATATATATATATATATATATATATATATATAAGGGTCGTAGTAGCTCAAAGTTTATACCGGATGTGTCAACTGCAACGTATAAAATTCAAACTCTACCCAGGTTATATATAATCCAGTGAAATATGGCCCTTCCCCTCCGTTTTGGCTAAACATCAATCAATGCGCACGGTGCCAGAGTGGTTCAGTATTTGGTTGACGAATTCTAGTGCCATGATTAATTCCGGGTTAACGCTTTCACATCCATCTCGGAGTAAATAGGCATTAGTATTTACTGGGATCCAGAAAGAACTGTAGGCCAACCAAGAAACCGAACCTTTGTAATGCACGCGTAACGAGCCATATACATACAAATAAAGAATGCTCTCTCTCTCTCTCTCTCTCTCTCTCTCTCTCTCTCTCTCTCTCTCTCTCTCTCTCTCTCTCTCTCTCTCTCCGCCTTCCACGCATCACTCATTGTAACTGCCATCGGACTTCAAAAGCTGTTGAGCGTAACGCATACTAATTTCGACTATTTTTATTACCATTATTACATTGTAAAATTTAATGTCAATGTCAACCTCAGGTATGTTTCTTACGCCTATTGACGCAAAGGGTCTCGGTTAGATTTCGCCAGTCGTCTCTATCTTGAGCTTTTAAATCTATACTTTGCCATTCATCATGTACTTCCTGCACCACAGTCCTCAGCCATGAAGGTCTAGGTCTTCCAATTCTTCTAGCGCCTTGTGGAGCCCAGTTAAAAGTTTAGTGAACTAATCTCTCTCTCTCATATATATATATATATATATATATATATATATATATATATATATATATATATATATATATATATCACTATGATCAGCAAATGCATATTAATCAGAGCCACTCATACTAGAGTAGTTTGCTGTGAGCGATCAGAGAAAAATCTTCCAGCACCACCAAACTGCAATTAGCCAGCGTGGTGATGAAAACTAGCCAAAACCCTTACATGAATAAGGGCATATCTGAGGTCGTTGTCCTGCAGTGGACTAGAATTGGCTCCATTCACTGATGTTGCGTGTATGTGTGTGTATATATATATATATATATATATATATATATATATATATATATATATATATATATATATATATATATATATATATATAAGCGTATATACATATATATATGTGCGTGTGTATGTGTGTGATAAGTTTATCACTAACATCTATGCATTTTATGTATTCAAAAAAGCCACAAATTCCTTTGAATATCGATTTTACTCTACCACATGATCACAGACCCAAGGGGAAATTCATTTTATGATAAGTATTTCTGCTTGGCCAAGGATTCGAACTTTAGCACCGAGTAGAATTAAAGGTAAAGGATTGACTTAAACTATTAAGCCATAAGGAGAGATACCAGTTGACTTCGACTCCTCTTTATACATGCCTGCCAAATTTCAGAATTAATATGTAGAACCAAATTATATCCATCTTTAGCACTATAGCTGATTGGTTAAGGATGTAACACTACCATAAATGACCAAGTGTAATTTTATTGCCAAGAATCATGATTTCCATTAATTCAAATAACCCACAAATAACTTTTAATATCAAATTCACTCTATTACATCTATTACATGAGGATCACAGACCTATAGAAAAATAGTTCCTAACAATAAGTACCTCTGCCTGGCTAAGGATTCAAAATTTCTCGCTAAGTAAAGATAAAGGTAAACATTTGGTTTAGACCATTGTGTCATAAAGAGAGATAAGAGTTGATTTCGATTCTTTCGTATAATCCTATTGAATTCAAGATTTTTAATTAGAGCTGAAATCAACACATCTCCATCATTAGAGTTTATTGTTAAGTATGAAACGCTTGATTGCTTCATGATAATGGAGGTAGGTTGATTTTGATTCTAGGTACAAATCTTGAATTCAATAATATATATAGAAGAATTGAAATCAACTCAGGGTTTATGATAAAGTGAGAGAACATGCTATACCCAGAATAGTTTAGTTAAGACGAGTAAGCCCTCCAAGTGAGTGCATACCATTCGGGAAAGAACTGACTATGGAAGCCAAAGTTGGAATATATCTTCATATCACTGAGTAAACTATTGTTTAATAAAGTGAATTAAAGATGTAGAATAGAGATGAATAAAATGAAGGTTAAGGTGACCCTTGTGGATGGTAAAAAGGTTAAGTTGTAAAATAACCAAAATAATTTTAAGGTAGTTTCAGGGCAGCCGATCGGGACTACGGTCTACCCCAAAAGTCAAAGCAAAGTCCTTCAAAAGAAGGTAATCATGTTTACCCCCCTACAAATGGGGAAAAGCAAGTTAATAAAAGATTGAAGTCATATGGAAAAAATTGAGCCAGTTAGGCTGATTGAAAAAACATAATTTGGAGGTCCTAGTAAATATCAGAAAGATTATCGAGAACAAGGAAAGGTAGGAATTGCCTTAAAATCCAGGAAGAGTGAAGTTGTGTGTGAGAAAAAGGTCAAGAGCTCAGTGCTTGAATAGGTTTTGACATGCTTGCAGGAGCCTTCTGTGTATATGCATGTCGCAGTTAATGTTTTTGTAGCTTTCTAACCAGATATTTACTGTATGATTAAGCAGGTGAAGTGTGATGATGAAATGGCCATAGGCATACGATACAGGGGGCTGGGGGATGGCTGTAACCCCCTAAGATTAGAGCAGACTCAATAATCTTTAGGCAGAGAAGCCAGTGTAGCAAGACTATTCAATTGTCAGATAGTGAATGCTAACCCAGTCCATGAGTGTATATATATATATATATATATATATATATATATATATATATATATATATATATATATATATTATATGTGTGTGTGTGCATTTATATAATTGCTTTCATTTACATGGATAATTTATTTGGGGCAGAGTGTGTTCAACACCCCCACCCCCGGATGAGACGGGTCCCGGGCGCTTATGCAAATGGCTAAATATTACCGCGGTTCAACGCATTAAATTATCTAATTAAAGAATTAAAACACCTGTAATAAATTCATAAGATCATTTAATTTATCAATTGAATGAATAGCAAACACCTGTGGCATAAATTAGTGTTTTAACGAAAAGCTCTGAAAAGGAATTACAACACAGGTGTTTTATGCCGATGAACACCGAAGATCAGCTGTTTCTTTTTATTCCCAATTATTACATGTAGCTAGTTTTTTCCACACATCTTCTCAAATACTTTATTTTATTTCTCTTTCATATAAAAATGCATTATAAAAGCTCTTACTCCAATTGTGAGATCGCCATCTACAAATTTCCATTAATTTTTTTTACGGGACACTTGAATAACATTAAAATAACACAGATAACCATCAGATCTGTTGAACTTTTCAACATTCTAGCAATGACATGAATCCCCAACAAAGCAATGGCGTTGGTTTAAATACCCAGAGACATTCCAACCACACTCTAAAATTATTCCTTATTTGTCATAATCCCACTGCAATCGATGAAACCAGCCACGACTGTTCATGTGGTCTATGCCAATACACTGTCGCCTGTCTCAGTTACCCCGGTATTTCAAGAGTAATAAAACTAGTCTTCACTAGGACACTAAACAAAAACACTTATATCTTATATGGGTTGTTGTGGCTTGATGGGTAACGTCTCTGCCTGGTGTTTGCCAGACGGGGGATCGAATCCTGCTCAGATTCGTTAATGCCTTTAGTGTCTGTAACCTTACCCTCCTTGGAAGCTTGGGGTTTGGGGGGAGCCTATAGGTCTACTTCCTGAGTCATCAGCAACTATTGCCTGGTCCTCCCTGGTCCAAGCTTGGGTGGAAAGGGGCTTGGGTGCTGATCATATACTATATGGTCAGTCTCTAGTGCATTGTCCTACTTGCTAGAGCAATTTCACTGACCCTTGCCTCTGTCATTCATGAACGGCTTTTAAACTAGGCTACACAAGGCACTAGATGAGTTGGAAGACCCAGCCCTACATGGCTTAGAAGGAGATGATGATATAAATATGTTAGCTATTGGAATTACACTAATAACGATTACACTTGGAGTAAATGATCAGGTTGTGAATTTATTGACGATACAGTTCACAAATGAATACATTAAGAGAGGGGTGATAATGTTATAAACAAGTCACACTACTGAATATAACTATTCCGAAATTACCATCAAATGACAGGATTGTTTCATGAATTAAACAATACTAAAGTAAACAACAGGCAGCAATCATTTCCTTAGGCCAAATTAGTGTGAATAGACCATATAGACAAGGGTGAATGTTTACCATGTAAAATAAAATAATTAAACACATGGAAAAGTAATCACGTTCATAATACCAGTTCCGATGTTAAAAAGTGCAATTTGAGATTGGTAGCCTACATTTAAATAATCTTTTATGCAATTTGAGATTGGTAGCCTACATTCAAATAATCTTTCATGCAATTTGAGATTGGTAGCCTACATTTAAATAATCTTTTATGCAATTTGAGATTGGTAGCCTACATTTAAATAATCTTTTATGCAATTTGAGATTGGTAGCCAACCTTTAAATAATGTTTTAAGCAATTTGAGATTGGTAGCCTAACCTCAAATAATTTTTTATGCAATTTGAGATTGGTAGCCTAACCTCAAATAATTTTTTATGCAATTTGAGATTGGTAGCCTACATTTAAATAATCTTTTATGCAATTTGAGATTGGTAGCCTACACTCAAATGATTTTTTATGCAATTTGAGCTTCGTAGCCTACATTTAAATAATTTTTCAAAAAATCTCTGGCATTTAACCAATTACACGGTTCCCAAATCATTAGAAATATAAATGTAATCATGCTTCTTTAATATATTTCATTTTTATTTCCTTCATAATATTCTTTAGATTATTATTTATTAAAATATATGGTATGAGCACATCTATTCTTTTGCTTTTACATACTAAAGAATGAATCTAATGAGCTATTATAGATGTGTTTATCAACCCAAGGGCATTTGTTTATGATACGGATGTATACAAAAGTGTCGGTAATGAAAGAAAATAAATGAAACAGCATTTTCAATGTTAGATTAGGAGACTTTACAGGTCGATATAATTCCACGAAGAGAAGATGAATCACAGTCAAACTTGGCAATATTATGATAAAAGAAAGCGTGAAAGAAAAAATATTATTTCCTAAATCTTGCTTTTCTATCTATCATTATATGAGAAGCAAATAAAATTAACAGTTTGTATGCCTGTATACCAGGGTTGGTTTAGTATGCCTAAATTAGTCAGTCTTGAATAAATATAGAAAATGGATATGGTACAATTACAGAAAACATTTTAAGGGTAACATTAACAAATTCTCCCTCCCTCCCTCTCTCTCTCTCTCTCTCTCTCTCTCTCTCTCTCTCTCTCTCTCTCTCTCTCTCTCTCGGTGAAATAAGTTATCAGAAAAAAACTAACATACCCTACATTATCAATTACGGATACATCATGATATATCAGATAAAACTTGGAGAGATGTTTAGCTTAATTGAAGATTACTTAACGTTAGATCATCGTCACATATTCAAGGTAAATGCCAAGTTATCGATAGCCATGTCTGTTTATATAATCTTTTACTAAACCATTAAAAGGTGATTAATAGTTATAAATACCAATTGACTCTTGCAACTACTCTGACTGTGACTAAAACCCAATCATTTCTATTGGTTTGTTTGCAGTAAATTTCGAAAATAACACCAAACCAAATGTTCTTTCTTCAACACCCGTCAAGTGTCTACCTGAATAGTCATTTTATTTACTTGCTATTAACTCATTTGTTTTAACAGAAAAAAGGCCGCCAGGGGAAAAATAAAGTAAACTCATATGATAAATACAAAGTAGACAATAATAACCAAAGGACATCTTGAACTAAAGCTAGCAAAAAAAAAAAAAAATAAAATCCAAATATCCCAAAACTTGACCTTAACTTTAATTTAAATCATAGATTTTTTTTTTGGGGGGGGGCGGGTTAGTTGAAATCCCGTTTTTACTTAAAACTGAAAAACGGTTATGGTAGGTTATTAGAAACGTTCTTGTTGGATTGTTTCGCTGTGTGTAAGTTAGTTCGAGCCCCACTTGAGTCAAATAGTTTCTATTAGTGTCTGCATCTTTACTGTCCTTGAAGCTAGGGATGGAGGGTTTTTGGAGGGCCCACAGGTCTTTCTGCAGAGTCATCAGTAGCTATTGCCTGGCAGACCCTGGTCGTAGCTTCAGTGACGAGGACGCTTGGGCACTGATCATATGTATATATCATTTATTACTAGCCAAGTTACAACCCTAGTAGGGAAAGCAAGATGCTACAAGGCTAAAATGCAGAGAAAATAGTCTAATGATAAAATGAAGCGATTTCTGTACAGAAGTGAAAATTGTAGGAAGAGCATCAATGCTCGAAGGCCTTTGCCTAAGCCAAACTTGGGATCATATGATTAACATCAGCCTACCTACTTGCACTTTTGACAAAGATGTTCAAAATGGTAGTTATGGATATTGGCCGGTAATCAGAGTCAAAGCTGCAACAAATACATTTGTTTAATGGAGTATTACCAACTCTCCAACAAGTGCAGAGAACCTCCTCTCACTAACTTGCAGATTAACAAACAAACTAGGAACTAATAAATCGGCTGTATTTATCAGAAACAAGGAAAAATTACACTTTGGTGTACAACCTCATAAGCATTAATATCCAGTAAAAAGAAATGTCTAAATTTCACACGACAGAAATGATAAATTAGTTTAGCTTCAGGAAAACGGGAATGAGGAACATTGAGTTTTGCATTATTCTACATGCTGTCAAACACATCCGTCAAAAGGGTTGCCTTTTCCTTCGGACAGTGAATAACAGAGACATCGGGTTTACGCAAACAAGGAACTGTTATGACTACACCAAAGAGTGCAGATTCAAGGGTCACTTACCATTTACGTTCCTGGGTTGCACCTGAAAGGGTTTCTTTCACTGTCAAATTGTATTCCTTTCAGTTGAGGCATACACTTTCTGAGCAAATGCTATTAGCCGGGCATAGTTATTCCAACTAAACTCTGATCTACTATATTTCCAAAGATGATGAGCCTCCTGTTTCTCCATATAAGCACAACTACAATCATCCTTGCATCAAGATTTGTCCTTGAATTGGTATTCTAACACATGAGACGGAATGTGTCTATCAATTATGTTATCCAGATTTTCATTTAAGAGAACAACAGGCCTACCCCGTTTATATAATTGTGATCTATTCAAATGAAAATGATCACTCAAAATGCCATTCCAGTCTACTAATATACATCTTACAAAAGTACGATACATCAGGGACAGGCTGCTCAGTCTTGGTTGCCAACGAACCAAGGCATAATCAGACGTCCTAACAGGAGGACCAACCTTGTTTGCTTTAAAACCAGGGGATTCAGCGCAGACTAGGCCAAAGCTATAACTAACCTCGTAATTTGCTCACAACATGTTTCGGAAGCAAATTCAAAAGCTCGTAAGCCATAGCAAGTAATAAGAGAATCAAAATTTAGCCACTCTCTCTGATGAGTACTAAAATTACCAAAATGTACAAAAGGGGCCCTTCTGTCATCATCTTGTATTTTAGCCAAAGTGGTAAGAAGACAACCGAAGAAAGAATCATTTAAGTCTGGATCTCGATAGATAGAACAAATTAAAGTTGTTAAGCCTGCCCCAAACTTTTATGACCTAAACCTCATGCAATCTACAATCATAGCAGGACTTATGAAGAGCAGGGTACTCAATCCTAATAAACATTGCAATCCCCCATGCCCTAAGAATTGCATCCTGTTTCAAAATTATTCGTTGGTTTCTTGGACACTGCCCTCTTCCTTGCTTCTTTAGCTATAAGATAACCTTTAAACAATATTATTTCCAGAGTTTCTAAAAACAAAGATAACCTCTAAAACTAAAGCTATCCAAATACACACATTCATAAATACTGATACTAACACAAAATTACATTCAATAACATTCTTTTTTACAGGTAGAAACCACAGTACATTCTGTAACTCAAAAATATTTATGAAATTTGTAAAATCCATTATCATTCTGTCATAATTCTCCCAGGAAAATTATGACAACTGCTTGCACAACTTAGTGGCATCTTCAATGAGACATTCACTGCATACATAGGTATGATTTATGGAGACCAATAATGGATAATGGCTTTCCAGTTATAATTCAGGTGAAATTACATCCTACTATTATTATTATCATTATCATTACTTGCTAAGCTACATCCATAGTTGGAAAAGCAGGATGCTATAAGCCCAAGGTCCCCAACATGGAAAATAGCTCAGTGAAGAAAATAAACAAAAAAAAATAAAAACATTTCAAGAGCAACAACATTAAAATAAATATCTTCTATATAAACTATAAAAACTTTAACAGAACAAGAGGAAAAGAAATAAGATAGAACAGTGTGCACAAGTGTACCCTCAAGCAAGAGGGTAGATGAACTAGGACAGGTAAAAATTGTCAAAATTACTTAGAATAGATTATATTAGGATTTTTCTTATCCCGTCTGGTATACCCACAAATGTTCTTTTCCCAAACTAAGCAAGTCTTTCACAGGACAATGGAGCTGCTCTCATATAGAAGGATTATTTATTAACACATGAAAGTAACGTCATTCTTCAGTTCAGTCCCCATTTCATATAAAATCGTTAAATATAATCACAGAATTATGTCCAGGATACATGAGCATTACGTATATTTAAAGTTTCAGCTATCATTTATGATAATTTGTGTTAAGAAAAAGAAAAGTTCTCCGAAAACTAAGTTCATTTCGCCTTTTAAAATCTACCAGAATCTATCCAAACCACATTGGTCCAGGATACTCTTTTACAGTTAAGAGTTGAGGGTATTGCTATCTCTCCCATCTAGTGAATTTATCACGAAACTTTAGCTAACTTTAACTGCGTCAATCAATTTGCAATGGATAATACTGAGACCCAACTATTGACTTATTTTCGTTATAGATATGATTACTGTACACTTATGCGTCCTAGAAATCCAATCTATAAATGTTATAACAAGGCAATAGGTCGTCTATTATATCATCTATATTCACTCTGAAAATGATCTCAAATGCACAACTTTGTACTAAGCACAGTAATGCACATGATTACCAGCAGTATAGGCAGGTAAGGCCCCCCCCCCCTCTCTCTCTCTCTCTCTCTCTCTCTCTCTCTCTCTCTCTCTCTCTCTCTCTCTCTCTCTCTCTCCACGTGACTGAATGGTAATTCCCCCCAAAAGCAGCATTCATGTTCCAGAATGTCTAAATGCAACCTTTTTAGTTTACATTTTCAAGCAACACACTCTTTCAAATGCAAAACGGTTCTTTAATTGGGTTTTCAAATTATCTCCTTTAAATCAGTTACCAGACAAAGTAAAACTTCATATTAATCAGAAAAACATATATAGGCATAGGATGACGTAGATTTCTATCCTTCATAAAATAGTGAGCTTGGTGCTAACCTTGCGAGCATGTACGATGTCGAATCCTACCAAGGAATATAAGGTCTTCATTAAATTTCCTTTCGGACCAAGACTTGCAATGGAAAACTCATAGCAAATTATAAGGACATTTTGTCTACATGAATAATATATGTTCCAAGCGAATATAACAGGAAGATTATATCATAGAAGGTTCTCATCCTACGCAAAAATAAAGAAAAAAATAGGAACAATATATTAAATTCATAGGGCAAATGCATTTTTTGTGCTTCTTAGCAGATTAAAGTACAAAGCAATAATCTCACTCCCACTATCTCCTTGATTAAATCCCTACACGGAATAAACTAATTTTGGTGTACTTGAGAAGCCCATAGAGTCATTGTAAACCAAATTAAAGCGTTTACTGTATGCACAGATATATACATACATGTGTATGTATGTGGTGGCGCGCGTGTGGATTGTATGTAGATGTGTTGACGATTAATAATAGAATGAATAAAGGGTGAGAAAAGAACAGAAACGAAGAATTAGCAAAACAATGATCTTGGGTGGAAGAGGGATTGTCATTGTAGCGGCAATGACAAGGTAAGGAACATTGTAGTAGAGATCCGTCATACATACGTATGATCAACGCCCAAGTCCCTCTACACCCAAGCTATGACCTAGGAGGACCCGGCAATGGCTGCTGATGAATCATCAGGTAGACCTAAAAGCTCCATCAACCCCTTTCCAATCCCTAACTAACAAAGTCAGCGAGGCTGCAAACACTATTAGGAGCTATGGGAATTGAGAGGACTCGAACCCCTGTATACCAGATGGAGAAACAGGAACGTTTCCAATAAGCTAGTTCGGAAGTTTAAGGATGGAGGAGGAAAAGGCGACCAGTCAAACTCTGGATAAATGGAATGAAAAAAGCCTATTCTTAAGGAAAGGTCTTAATATCGAGAGGACGATCAAAACGGAGGTAAATGGCGGAAAATGCTTGTAGTGAAGTAGATGTGCTGCTGATGAACCAACCGCGCTGGTGTAGAATTAAGTAGAGGAGAAAATCTACGTAAACATCCAACCAAAATTCAACACTGACTGCTACAGCCATTATCTGTTTAAAGATTTAAAGGTCGCTCATGAATGGCAGAGGCAAGGGACAGTGACATTGCCCTAGCAATCAGGACAATGCCCTAGAGACTGATCATATATTATATGATCAGCGCCAAAGCCTCCTCTCCACCCAAGCTAGGACCAGGGAGGGCCAGGCAGTGGCTGCTAAGGACTCAGCAGATAGACCTATAGGCTCCCCCAAACCCCCCAACCTTAGCTCACAAGGATGGTAAGGTTGCAGACACTAATGGCACCAACAAGTCTGAGCGGGACTCGAACCCCCGACTGGCAAACACCAGGCAGAGACGTTACCAATCATGCCACTTAATATAGAAAATAAATAAATTCACATATCTATATAGATGTATATCATATACTTACATAAATGTATACATATGCATACCCCAAAATACAAGGTTACGCAAACACTACCGAGATATAACAAGATAATAAAACCGTACTGGATTCCATGGCTATGACAGCAAATAGTCTTCCTTTGAAAAGAAAACATTGTTCACCGTCCAAATCCAACGAAAATGTTATCCTTTTGGGAGAAGAGTCGTCTCCTGTTTGCATTTTCATCTACACACGAAGGTTATACCTTCCACAAACTCTTTTTCCATGGCTAAATCTGGAGGGAAAGACACTAGCTAACATTTCACTTGATTCCCCAGTGATTCCACATACAGTTTACAGTAAAGGAGGGGCATATTTGGGGTTATTTTTCGCTTTTCTATATTTTCTCCTCTCAAGATTCCAGCTAATATATATATATATATATATATATATATATATATATATATATATATATATATATATATATATACATATGTATATATACATATGTATATATATACATGTATAATTATATATATATATATATATATATATATATATATATATATATATACACAGTATATATATATATATATATATATATATATATATATATATATATATATATATATATATATATATATATATATAAAGGAATTGTAACCTCATTCACAGCAACAAATCCAAGTCCAGATTACTAAATCCCAATTGATGAAGAAGAATTATCTAAGATTAGAGAGAACAGCATCACTGACTACGCTTTTCTTCAGTTTACGCAACGACCAAGTCCATTACAAAACTTCTAAATAAACATCGTAAAATTTCATCTTCAACTAAATTCACCCAGTATATCTACAGTATGTCTCGAAACTTCAAAGAATCTACTACTTGAAGGGCATATACGAGCAGATTGTTTTATCTTATTTCAATTCCTATTGTTTTTTTAAGTTTCTATTGTTTCTATGTAAAGGATCTAATTTAAGGCTGTTACTGTTCTTGAAACACTTTACATTGATTGTTTAATACTTCCCTTGTAGTTTATTTTTTCCCTTATTTCCTTTCCTTACTGGGCTATATTTCCCTATGGGAGCCCTTGGGCTGAAGCATAATATTTTTCCAACTAGGGTTATATCTCAGCTTTTAATAATAATAATAATAATAATAATAATAATAATAATAATAATAATAATAAGTCATACACAGCTGTGTCCTTTGCTTTGCAGCAGGTGATAAAATAATTAAAAGTACAAACACAAAGTACAAACACAAAGTTAGATAACCAAATTCAAGAGCGAGAGCATAACGAATTAGCCACATCTAGAATTTATCAATCACGGAATAATAGAATGATTAAAACTATGTCATCTGTTGCGAACCAAAGGAAATCTATGCACATGCTTACAATACTGTCAAGATAAAACACTGCAATGGAAAAGGAGACAAAACTGGGCTGGGAACGCCCACACAGACTGTAAGTCGACGTGTACAGAAAAGTTTTACGACCATTTTTCCTTTTTTGTTATATGTTGGCGAATAAAAGCAAGACACACACGCCCACAATAGCTTTCCCCAACCTTTTAGACCATCTGATGCTACTTTAAAATCTGTGCAACAATCCTAATTCTTTTAATGTCAATGTCTTTCAGTTTTCCAATTTTTCAGATATTCTTCTTTTCCTTGGATTGTTGCCTTGTTTAATGGTATTTCATGAGGTGTTTCCATATGCAATATAATCCTAAGAAGAAGAAGAAGAAAGAAGAAGAAGAGAAGAAGAAGAAGAAGAAGAAGAAGAAGAAGAAGACAAATAATAATAATAATAATAATAATAATAATAATAATAATAATAATAATAACAATAATAATAATAATAGTCATACACAGCTTAGTCCTTTGCTCTACAGCAACTGATTTGCGTGGACACCCATAAATAAAAGTAAACACAAAATTAGACATCTATATTCAAGAGTAATGGAATAATGAATTAGCGACATCTAGAATTTATCAAACACGGTAAATGGTGTGATTAAAATAAGAAAAGGATAAAAACGTCATCTGGTGCGAACCAGAGGAAATATATGCACATGCTTACAATACTGTGACATTAAGCCAAGATAAAACACTGCAAGGGAAAGGGAGATAAAACTGGACTGGGAACGCCCACACAGTCTGTAACTCAACATGTACAGTAAAGATTTACGACTATTTTTCCTCTTTTGTTATATGTTGGCGAATAAAAGCAAGATGCATACGCCCACAATACCTTTCTCCAACCTTTTAGACCATCTGATGCTCCTTTAAATTCTGTGCAACAATCCTAATTCTTTTTATGTCAATGTCTTTTAGTTTTCCAATTTTTTAGGTATTATGCTTTTCCCTGGATTGCTGCCTTGTCGTTTAATGGTATTTTATTAGATATTTCATATGCAATATAATTCTAAGAAGAAGAAGAAGAAGAAAAAGTAATAATAGTAATAAAATTAATAATAATAATAATAATAATAATAATATTAATAATAACAATAATAATAATGATAATAATAAAAATAAAAATAAGAACAAGAATAAGAAGAAGAAGAATGTCGAGAGTCTTAAATCACAGCACGTTAAATGAGAGTTAACTAGTGACGAAATTGAAAAGTGTGCTAAATTTCTTAAGCCCATACTTCAAGAACGCGCGTCCCCAATTGTAACTATTTCGAGATGCTAAAATCTACATAAATTTCCTCCCAGAAGACGTTCCAGCTAACGTAAGTAATCCAAATCGAGCGCCTAAAGCAAAGTAGGCGTGGGCTGGAACAATGACGTCACCAGCAGGCCACGCCTCCCTGACGAGCTCAACTGGAAACGGGCTTCCAGGCCATACGTTCGAATGTAGGCGGGAACCGAAGTAGGCAAGTGGACGCAGCCAAGACACTCGCCGTTCCATAAACTTTGAGAGAGCAAGGGTTTTCTAACTTGCCACTCAGACGTCTTTTTAATTTCAAACTAAACCAGTGAGAAAAGATCATTCTTTCGTTCGACCTTACTCAGTGAATCATTGGGAGAGACTTTTTTTTCCAATTCAAGTATATTCTATTTGAAAGTTTCGACGGATTCGTTTTCTCGTAAGCTTGGCTTTAAGAACACTGAAAGTATCTAATACAGAAAACATAGTTCAAGCCAGAAGTTAATTAAGAGGGAGAACTCGGAGCTACCTATCTTCGCTTATTCTGCAGGACAAAAGGTAATGTATAATAAGAATATGTTATATCAACATTGCGTGAAAGTGAGAACACAGAGTAAAGAAATCAGATGGTACCAATAAACAAAAGATTAACAAAGTTAATATTGCCAACAAAACAAAATACTAAGGCCTTAACCATTA
>NC_090745.1:106763021-106770521 GCF_036898095.1 Palaemon carinicauda | reverse complement strand
TATATTGTATATATATATATATATATATATATATATATATATATATATACGATTTTGAAACGAAGTAGAGAGAGAGAGAGAGAGAGAGAGAGAGAGAGAGAGAGAGAGAGAGAGAGAGAGAGAGAGAGAGAGAGAGAGAGAGAGAGAGAGAGAGAGAGAGAGAGAGAGAGAGAGAGAGAGAGAGAGAGAGAGAGAGAGAGAGAGAGAATCAACGTGCAACTGTTTCATGCTGTTTGGCTCATATAATATGACAATCATTGAAGAGTGGCAAAGCTTTTGTACATAAGAAATATAATTTATTAAAGTGTCGACAAATATTTGAGTGACAAAGCTTTTTCCAATTAGAAACATATTTAAAGTATCGACAGATATTTAAGAGTGACAAAGGTTTTGCCCATTAAAAACAATTATTCCTGAATTTGCGGTTGCAAGTAGTTGAGTACTAACTTTACAAGGTTGATTTCAATCGATAAAAGAACTTAAAAAATGAAAGACTACAGAACACTAATCGGTGGGTATGATCTTTAATTAGTAATGTGTTTTCAGTCATTGCTTGCAATGAATCCCGAGATTTAAACATAACAGATATACTTGTATGTTGCCTTGAGTTAGCTCAACTTTACTGCAATACTTGACGGTTATTAGTTCTTTGTGACCACGTCCTTTTAAGTGGGTATCTATTAAGTAATTTACTCGTCATAGAAGACATTTCCTCTCCTGTAACACATTCCACCACATTAAACATCAATGCAGAGGTCAGCAACTCGAGAATACCTTGGCTTTATAAAGCTTTGCTTTCCTTTTATTGCAACAATTTAGAATGTTCTCGTCGTTTCCGTTTCCACATTTCCTTCGACGATAACTTGCAACTTTTTCGTGTCCTTTTTCAGTTGTGTGAAGAAAATTGTATCAAATAATATGTACCGATGGTCTTTGTAATAAAGAAAATCATGTCAAGTAGGAATGTCATTTAACAAAGAATCTACATCGATTGGATCTGTTTCTACCTTTGGAAACAGCCATTACCACTTACATGGATGGGATGAGCCCAGAAGCCACCAATCGTTCTCATTTTTCCTTGAGGACTGAAAACTTTAAATCAATCAACCAATCTTTCCATGAGGAACTTACCATAATTACAAGCACCTTTGGACCGGTGATGTTATGAGACAAACTTAGGCTACACCAATCAAAAACACAAGGCCATTATTTGTTTATGGAAATTCATAATAGGTGAAAATATGAAGAAAGAAAACGTAAACTAGAGATGAATTACTCTTTGTTTTGTGATTTTGGAATAAAAGATGGTTTGGTCATGTGTAAACGATGAGGAGGAATCGTTCTTGAAAATTCAGAAAGAAAAACTAAGAGTTGAAATGGATATAACATATTGTAGTTCATCCCCAATAGACACTAGAATTATAAATATGCATTCACACATACATACATACATACACACACTCACATCATCATCATCATCATCATCAACAGTCGTAACTAGTCCACTGCAGGACAAAGTCCTCTTACATGTCCTTCCACTCGCGCCTCTATATGGTCTTTCTATGCCAGTCTATGCCCGGAAATTTCCTTAGTTCGTCAATCCATCGCTCTCTCTTCCTTTCCCTACTTGTTTTGTAATCTCTAGGGACCTCTTTTGTTACCCTTAATGTTTATCTATTATCTGTCATTCTAAATATATACTATGCCCATGTCCATCTCATTTTCTTGCATGTTGTTAGAATATCCTATACTTCAATTTACTCTAGTATCCATTTGCTCTTTTTACTTAGTGTTAATCCCATGATTAATCTTTCCATAGATCTTTGAGTTGTAACTAGCTTATGTTTTAATTCTTTAGTAAGACCCCAAGTTTCCGATGCATAATTTATTACTGCTAGGACCATCTCCTTAAATACTTTTCTTTTTAGAAAAGTGGCATTTTACTTTTCATAATCTTATTTTGTTTACTACACCCTCTCCATCACATACTTACCCTTCCTTCAATTTCAATCTCATGTCCAGCAGAAACAACTAATGTCTGTTTCAAGTACGTATATTCATTAACAATCTCCAATAGTTCTCCCATAACCATTATTTGTTGTCTGCATTTTCATAGAACATTATCATTAACTTTCAGTCCTACATTTCAGCTTTCTCTATTCAAATATTCTATCTTCTTTGAACCCATGATTCACTAAATAGTCCTATATATGTCATCTGCAAATCCCATGGTGTTAAGGCATTCCTCATTGATGTTAATTTCTACATTTTCCAATTAATAATTCTTAAAAACCTCTTCTATGCCTTTCTGTGAATAATTTAGAAGAAATTAGTTCTCTCTGTCTGACTTTTCAAAATCGAAATTTCCTCACTATTTTTATGTAGATTTAGGATTTCCGTACTTCCCATATAGATATCTTCGAGTGCTCTAACATATAATTTATCTATTCCTTTTGTTTGAACGGTTTTCATTACTGCTGAATTTTTGGCCAAATGAAAAGTTGTATCATAGTCTACAAATGCCATGCGTAGTGGTTTGTCATACTGCTAACTTTTTCACTATCTGGTTAGTTACATGAATATGGTCAATTGTTGAATACCCACCTCTAAATCCTGCCTGCTCTCTTGGTTGAATAAGTCTACCTGGCTTTCTATTCAGCCTAATAAGATCTTTGTAAATATTTTATATATTACTGAGACCAAACCTTTGGGCGGTAATTTTTAAAGGTCTTTTATATCTCCCTATTTTGTGAATTAGTATAATGATAAAGCTTTTCCAAGATATAAGTATAGAGCATTCTTGCAGACATTTTGGGTAAGGTTCAACGAGTACTAAGAAATCTCCCCCATCTATTATTTAAATCAATTATTAGGCCATCTCCTGCTTCTTTGCTTCTTTTCATGCCTTTACATGCTTTCTTTACTTCCCCTACTGTTACTTTTGGTCCAGATCAGACGTTTCATTATTTTTATTACCAAAGCTATTACATAAATTACTATTGCATAACATTGTATGGAAAACTTCTGCGATTTTTGTCATTCCATTTCGTTTATTGATATTTCCATTTTCATCATTTAAAGCAAATATCTGTTGTCACTCTATTCTGAGTCTTCTTTTCATCAATTTGATGCTTCTTCCCTTCTTAAAAGTTTCCTCAATTTTAGTTTGTGTTTACGAATGTCACGGGATTTTAATTTTCAAATTGTATTGGCTAGTTATGCTAATTCTATTTCATCTCTCTTGGATTTTACCCACATTTCCAATGTTTTCTTTATTGGGATTTATTCGAGTATGAGCAAAGGATATTTCGGAGCGAATTAAATAAATGATTTCATTATAGTGCATTCATTATAATACACCAGTCCAAGCAACCCGTCAAAAATGACGCCTAGATATCTAGGTAGTACGCACACGCAATAATCGATATCTAACCCTTCCCACACACACACACACATACACACACACACACACACACACACACCTTCTATCTACAACAACTTTAACCTGGGTATAACTACTAAATTTTCCCCTTAGAGGGACAAAGAGAGACCGAGGAGTTATACGTCTGGCAACGCTGCTCAGCGTGAATCGAAAGAAATATACAGTATATATAGCTATATATATACATATACTGTCTATATATATATATATATATATATATATATATATATATATATATATATATACTGTCTATTTATATATATATACACACACATATACACAAACACACACACACACACACACACACATATATATATATATATATATATATATATATATATATATATATATATATAGAGTAGGACATTTGCTCTTTATTATATGGGGGAGATTATTCTGTGGATGCTCAGTAAATCACGACATGCAATATGCTATCATTGATGATACGCGGAATTTTATAATCTAAAATGTAAAAGAATGTACGTAGTTTTTTTATAAATAAAATCAACACATTTTTCGATCGTTTTTATCCAACAGACTATGTCACGTGGATTTCCTGGCCACAACCTTTCAATTTTGGTAAATTGATTGCGCTATTAAGAGTTGATGGCGAATGAAACGGCTCTTCACTCGACAACAATGCTTTGATTAATGGCCACATTGATTCCTGGACATAATTGGGAAGAGGAAAATACCCTAAAGGGAAGAACAAAAAAATCCCGTCAACAGAGGAACGATACCTCAGAATCAGGTGAATGATGCCAATAAAGGGCTACATTGGAACACAGGGACATCGATTTAATAGAAAAAAACATGAAGGGACTATCCATGGGGCCTTTCAAAATGATTGAAGGATAACAATGATTAGACTCATTTCACAAATACCTCTGTATATATGAAGGAAATAAAACATATGGCAACGTAAAGAGGAACATTTGTCCTCCTGCTTCGCAAGTTAAATATTTGCTATTTAAGATGTTCAATTCTGTTACATTAATAAGAATTGATAAAATCTCTCTCTCTCTCTCTCTCTCTCTCTCTCTCTCTCTCTCTCTCTCTCTCTCTCTCTCTCTCTCTCGATTGGCCTTTTTATATTAGAAAAAAAATCACCGTCAATCTTTTGAGAATGAATTGTCTGAGAGAAGCAATTAAAAAAACAGGATAATTCGAACTCAATGAGTAACATTTTATACAAAACTGGGATATACATATATAAATATATACACTTAATATATATATATACATACACACACACACACACATATATATATATATATATATATATATATATATATACATATATATACACAAACATATATATATATATATATATATATATATACATATATATACACAAACATATATATATATATATATACATATATATATACATATATACATATATATATATATATATATATATATATATATATATATATATATGTTTGTGTATATATATGTATATATATATATATAAACTGAAAAATCTATGACCTTGCAGGTCCTGCTACCAAAGGCCAAAAAATAGATACCTAACATGCCTGAAAAATTTAGAAAATTTGGGGAATTTAAATAATTGCAACTAACAAATGGATAACCAGTTATTTCGGAATTCGGTCTTACGTTTTGATAGATTTTCAAATTGTCTGGTAATTTGTAGGATCAAGTTAAAAGAAAACATCGAAAAAAAATTATGAGGTCATGAATAAACTGTGGTTAATGACAAGGTTAAATAAAATTTGGAATCAAATCGACTGATATGACATAAAAATCAGGCTATATATTCGTTTAGTGAGATCGGTGTTGCTATATGGACATGACTCATTGTATGACAAACAAACAATACCCAACATTTTTTATATATTTGAGAACAAAGCCCTCAGACAAATATAAGGAGTTAAATGGCAAGACGGGATAAAAATTTAAACTGTAAGAGATTACTCGAGTGACATATGTGGATGAGATTTATTTTTAATAAACGATATCGTCGTCAATGACCTTCGATGTCAAATCATTCATTCATGGTGAGGGGTAGCTGGTGATGGTTTGGGCATGCTCTTCGCACTCCCCTAAAGAGATTAGTTCACCATACGTTTAAATGGGCTCCACAAGGCACTTGAAGAGTTGGAAGACCCAGGCCTACATGGCTGAGGACTATGAAACGAAGTAGATGATGCTGATGAATGGAAAAATATCGATTTACAAGCTAAAAATAGAGACGACTGGCGAAATTTAACCGAGACCCTCTACGTCAACAGGCGTAGGAGGAGATGATGAATGTTTTGGTAAAGGGGAATGGAGAAAAAGGTACTTTGTAATTCCTCCCATTAAAGCGAAAGAAAAACCTATTTACCTGTGGATTAAAACTGCTAGAAAGAAAATTATTGACCAATGAATGGAGAAGCTGCTGCAATCACGTAAAAATGCACAGATAAAGTTTAGGAGGTTGGAAAACTGCAAATTAGACTGCTATATGATGAAGGAAAACTAGGGAACATCAGTAAGCTGTCTACAGCATGTGCGTGCCTACTCGAAATGTCTAACAGGGTCGGCTAACGTGCTACACCAAATTTATGATATTGCTAATGGGGTTTTCATTTAACCTGAGAGTAATTGGAAAACCCCTAATACTGACATAAAAGAGGTACTAAATCGCAGAGGCTGAGAGAAATTTCACAAGAAAACTGTAATTAAACACTAGGATTAAAACACTGGAGAAATTACTCAAAGAATATGTAAAACCTTGCTGATAGTTTCCCTCGGGAGTAATTCTGAAGAGAGAAAATGATGGTAACTGCCATCTACATTAGTTTTCGACAAGTTAAGCCTATATTGAGAACATATCTAAGGAAAATAAATTTTTTCGTAAGAAAACAAATGTACCTAAGTGGTCATATGGAAAAACTCAAAGAAAATACATAGTAGTGTCATCGATTAAATTCACGAATGAATACGATTTTAAGCCTTTAATTTAAAATTCAAATTTTCATATAAGAAGGAAGCAATATTAGGCATCCAACGATAGAATGAAATTACACGTATGATTTTAAGTATAAAAAAGATATCTGACTTTAATCATCATAGGCTATTACAAGTCATTAAAGAACATATTATTAACCAATGAGTAACTCGGAAGATGCCTCCCAACTACCAAAATGGCTGTGGGATTCTCTTCCCCCTTCAGCCATTAAAAGGAAAGTCGTAAGAAAGTAAAAAAAAAAATCTTTCCCATCGGTCCTTTCTGCTGAGGCCGCCCCAGGGACTCGTGGAGACCGGAATGGACTCTACCCTTTCCCTAACTTCATCAGGAACCAGTCTCAAAAAAAAAAAAGAAAAAAAAAATTATCAATTGTGAATATGAAGTTCTGTTGGGACGCGTCCACTTTTGCCTTCGGTTTATTAGATTTAGCTTAGGGAAGGGAATGGGACAGTAGACGGCTCTTAGATAAAACAAAAGAAAACGGCAATTTAATTCTACACTTTATTTCATGTTATTTTACTTATCTTTATCTTAAATTAACCAGGGATATTCGACAGAATAACCAATTCGCTCATCTTCTACCTTCTCATTTGTTTAAGCCCTTGGGGTGCAAGACAGAGGCCTTAGGCATGTCCTTATTCATGTCTGTGGTTTGGCCATTTTCATCACCACGCTGGCTATGGCGGATTGGGGATTTTTGGAAATTTTTGTCTAATCACTTACAGCAAACCAATCTAGTATGGGTGGCCCTGACTAGTACAGCTTTGCTGATCATGGCGATACTCAAACCCTTTGACCACGTTAAGGTATCGTCACTCATACATATTCATATATATATATATATATATATATATATATATATATATATATATATATATATATATATATATATATATATATATATATATAAATACTGACCCATTCAAGCCATCCCTTCTTCTGTAGGAAAGGGGTGGGGGTGGGCTGAGCAAAGGTGATCATGCATCCATTCTCATCTGAAGTAACTGGTAGATGACTGGTCAAGACGGACCTTGGCAACGAGAATCCAGAGCCATAACAGATATGATTGCCCACGAAA
>NC_090745.1:106723021-106758021 GCF_036898095.1 Palaemon carinicauda | reverse complement strand
ATAAAATAGATGCAGAATATGAAACACTCTCTCTCTCTCTCTCTCTCTCTCTCTCTCTCTCTCTCTCTCTCTCTCTCTCTCTCTCTCTCTCTCTCTCTCGTATTTTTCCCTTGTCTTTTTATTTAAAGAAAAAGGTTTCATATCTTCTGCGATGATATAATCAAAATCTATTCAGCTTCATGACAATCAATAGGCTAATGGAGATTGGTAAAGTCACAAAACTTTAATTAGCCCATAATTATATCAACGGCTCTTCCATGAATTTGTGTAAAGTTCAATAATGAATGGGAATTTGACTCTAACAGATAACCTCTAATTCTTAAAGAAAATTTTCTTGAAATGGAGAGAGAGAGAGAGAGAGAGAGAGAGAGAGAGAGAGAGAGAGAGAGAGAGAGAGAGAGAGAGAGAGAGAGAGAGAGAGAGAGAGAGAGAATAAAACTTGGGATCTCCCTCTTAAAACAGTGAACCTAATTTCCAAAACACATCAACAGTAGGAAATGTTTTAATATTAACAATAGAATAGGAATTTATGCACTTGCTAGTATGTGCTTTTTTGTGACGTGTCGGGTGGGGAGGGGGGGGGGGTGTTAGCAAATGATAAACAAGAACTGTTTTTAACTGTGAACAGGTACAAAAAACTTTTTAATGAAAAGATCATCAAACGAAAAATATAGTTGTTATGCCCCCCTTATTTTTAAAGCTGCTAAATCAATGATTTTATAGCTTCCACAAAATTCCGAAAATATGCTCTCTCATTTTCCTATAATCGTCTTACCTTTAGAAAAAAAAAAGTGTAAGAGAACTTCATTTCGAAAAAAAGTTTTTTACAGATTTGATTGACTTTAGCTGTGAAAACGTAAAAACAAACTCTTGCATTATAGGCAAAAAAATTTGCACATGTTTGTTTTGCAAGGAAATGACTTATTTTCGTCTGAAAGTCAGTAATTTCAGGGAGAAAATCGAGAAGCTCTTTATAATTTCCTTGGGAAAAAGAGTGATTTAATGAAAATTTTACTGAATAGTTCAACAAAACTTTGTTTTTGAATAGGAAGAAAGGTGAAATTTCCGTCTAACATCCCGGACGGATATTTGTAAATCTCCATTATAACTATAGGGATAAAGGGTTCTTAAGCTACGGACAAATAAAAGATGTGCATGAAACCCATACACAAAGCTTAAATCTTCCATAGACACCCTGGATCTTCATCCTCATGACTAGTGTGACGTGCCTGTCACTCCGGGGTCACCAATGTGACGAGCCAAGGGTAAGTTGCTTTCATCTCGCTTTTGAGTCACAACCTACTCTTGGCTCGTCACACTAGAAAGGAAATCTGGTGTAAAGTCAAGGATTTTAGAACACTTTAAATCACACACTATATCGCATATTAAAAAAAAAAATAGAAAATAATCTTCAACACCTAAAATTCCCTTCTCAAAAGCCAAGTACTTAAACGATTATCTCAAAAAAAAAAAAAAAAAAAAAAAAAAAAAAAAAAAAAAAAAAAAAAAAAGCCAATACTTGTGTTTCAAATATTTATTATTCACTGACATTTTATGGTCATTGGTTTTAATTCCTTTCTATTTTAGCAAACACTATACAAATCTCAGAACGAAATAACGAACTTTACATCAGCAAATAATGTAGTTTCGCTTTGACATTAGTTTCTTCCGTAATCCAATCAATGACCTAGTGGCTGGTGGCCCTGCGTGTCACTGCCAGCCATCGTATCCCGAATAAATATTAAAGTTTTCCTAATCACTCACGCGCGGTAATCCTCACTGAAATGATTGAGCTCCATGAAAAACATAATGTGCAGCCTAATGTTTATGCAAAACTTGAGTTCTAAACGGATCCTGTCAAGCACAGACGAATGGATTTAATTAACATGAACTTGATTATAAAGGGGAATTGGAAAACAGAATTAAATGCGATAATATAAACCTATTTCTCTTCGTTCCAAAATCAGATTGAATTTATCCATAAATCTTAGGTATAATTCATCTATAAATCGTAGGAGAAATTATTCTAAAAGTCGCAGGTTTCCTATTACAAATAGGACTAATAGGACTTGTGCAATTAAAAATTATGTAATAAAAATATTCTATGGAATAGAATTAATTTACATTTGCGAATCAAACACCCATTAAACAAAATCAATACAGTCTGCTAGGGGACCAGAAATCCAGCACCAGAGAATTAAAAAAGCAGAATTTGAATAACGTAACCTTTCTAAGATGCTTTTATAACAAAAACTTTAGTTTAATAAAATAAAGTTAATATACCCCCAATGGAATCCATGAAAAAGAAAATCAATTTGGTTAAATATTATATATATCCACATGAAAAATATTTGAACATTTAGACATTTTCGAAAAATATTTGAACATTTAGACATTTTCGAAAAAATATTTGAACATTTAGACATTTTCGAAAAATATTTGAACATTTAGACATTTTCGAAAAATATTTGAACATTTAGATATTTTCGAAAAATATTTGAACATTTAGACTTTTTCGAAAAAATATTTGAACATTTAGACATTTTCCAATATGAAAGAATACCAGTTACGGATTCAGTTTAGGTTTAGACTGGCTGACAAATCTAAAACAATATGCAAAATTTTCATTAATGGGTGCAATTGGAATTTATTTACATGCTTCAACCTATCCCTATATCATATATCAATCGTTTTAGTTACTATATTTGAGGTTACAACTTACTAATAAATAAAACTTTATACAGTATTTGTATGTAAAAGTAACGATATTACGGGTTTCGTACAAAATATGCTGTGTTCACCTATAAAATACATTGTTAAAGTAAATTTTTCACATAAAATGCGTTTTTAACGTTGTGTAACAATATGTCTCTTCTCTGGGCTGTGTAATCATTTTCACATAATGGCCATTCTATTCTAAGTGCCATTTATAATTGCCTTTTTAAGTTGGCTCTTGTAAATATGAGAGAAAATAATACATAAAAGTCCATGATGATTACTTTCATAAAGGATAATATGACTTATATAAAAAAAATTACCAAAAAAAAAAAAAAAAAAAAAAAGGACAGTCAAAATCTCTATCTCCTAAATGGAATTAACTTCTAACCTGATTCGACCCGAGACTCACCTATAGTACAGTATATCTAAGCATTAGTAATTCAATGATACCAAATAAATTCCGTGAAAAGGTCAAGGATATAAAGCAAAAACAATTCAAGATAAGCATACAAAATTAAAATTAATAAATATGGAGAGACAAGCTAAAGAAGAGTTCACAAACCTTTAAACAGAGAGGATAATAGTCCAACTTGTCTGTCATTGCTTGAGGAGGGACTCCATAATTGCAAGCGTTTCTTCAAATTTTACACGAACTCAAACGAGATTCATTTTTCATCAAAGGTTTAACGGTAAAAATATACCTGAAAAGAAGGAAACAAATGCTTTAAATAAAGGAAAATATTTAAATTGATAATGATTAGATTGAAGTTACGGTTAGCATTTTCACACTTTCATTTTTTTTCTGCTTCAGTTACGGAATTCTTCCTTAGGCAATTTTTACAGTATTACGTATATTTGATTATAAATGTTGGATACCAATACCAAAGATTGATGATATTTAAGTACGCTTTTGATGATAAGACATCGTAGTTGTTTAAGGTACCAATAAATATAACTTGAAAATAAATAATATTTAAAACTTTGAATACTTGGAATGTGAATAACAAACAATTTCGAGTCTCTTTTTGCAACTGTACTGTAGTTCTTCATTCATATGCGATTTCAAAATCGTATAAGATTTTAGCAAAATTTTTTAAACCTTTCCACATACTATTAGAATTTCTTATTCTGGATAAATGAAAGGCCTATAAACTCAATCATACAAATACAATAATTCATTCTAAAAAGACATAAAAATTACGTTTATTTACAAGATATTTGGCATCCGATTTTAACATGATCCAGATGATCAAATTAATCTGAGATATACCGGTCTACATAAAGAGAATCCGCCTTAATCAGCTGATTAGATACACTGATGTTGAATAGGTTTCTGGTGCTTATTTTTCCTACACCGGTGAGTTTCGTCCTAACTTTCATATTTGACAGTTTCTTTTCTTTTCTTTTTCTTTAGGGCAAATCATAAAACACATTTTCCTTAACTATTAGAAGAATAATCCTTCGAATTTTTCCTTTGTCTAAACCTACAAAACAACTGTTAAGATCTGAATAGGAAATCTGAAATGTAAGTGAGAGATTTCCAAATTTCTTAAGACTATAAGAACGCTTGCATATCCGGATATATATAACTGGATATGCCGATAAATACACAGTTTCCAAGTATCTTGAGCTTTACTTCAGCCCAATTTCAAGACACTAATATTTTCTCGACAAACAGTATTTCCTATCTATCACAACTTAACCTACTACTTGTACTTTTCCTTTTAAGTTTATGTTCTCAATTCCTTTCTTTTATCCTCTTGGTTAGTTATGCCTTATATATACCAATAACTACCAAAAATAGCATTTCAAAGAAAGAATAATTAAATTTAGCAATTAACTATTCCTTTTATGGAAAAACTAACTCATGAAAATAGGAAAATATTTCAAAATATTTGCCATTTTCATCATAAAAGGATTAACAGACATCAGAAATTGTCAACTATATTGGGAAGCAAAGTTTTTTTTTATCTAGACACTCAAAGCAGCTTTATTAGTTAATATATTGTGTGGATGAGTGTGGGTGTGGATGTAATCTAATAACCAAGAATCAGGATAAACATTTCATGGTAATTATATTCTCTGGTAGTTATCCTCTTGAGCTAGAATTATGTGAAAGAATATAATTTAGTTATGTACACAGAATATTTCTCGTTACTCCTGACCCCCCGCCAAGAAACATGTACTTAATGTTGATTTAGCTAACTGTTTGCAGCATTTACTCTTCGTACATACAACTCCCAATTAAATGAATTACCAGTACTTCCAAATGAAGGTAATTCTTAAGCAAATTACTTGACTAATCGTTGTAGAAAGGAAGGACAGGAAGCTACCAACATTTTTTTAATAAAGGGTTGGGTTTGAAAAGTTCAAACTTGCAGCAAATGTTTTTATGTTGAACAGGCTGACATAAGTCATTATAGTTTATATATGAAATATCTGTTATACTGTTGTTACTGGTTTTTTTTTTTTAAATATCTTATTGTTAATTATTTCTCATATAGTTTATTTATTTCTTTTCCTCACTGGGCTATTTTTCCCTATTGGAGCCTTTGGGCTTATAGCATCTTGTTTTTCCAACTAGGGTTGTAGCTTAGCTAATAATAATAATAATAATAATAATAATAACAATAATAATAATAATAATAATAACAGCTGAAATGCATTTTTTTTTTCAATATGCGCAATATGTTTACTTCTCTTATTATTATTCACAATTTAAATTAATATACAAAACAATTCAGAAAGACATTACGGGCTGTTTCATAAGCAAAAAACTGTTTTGGTATAAGCCCAGCTTAATACCCAAATATAATTACGAGGTAATCTATTGTCCATATTTCAAACAAACGAAGAACCGAAACCAAAAATAATAAAAAAAGTCAATGACGTTTAAATACGCGGAATCAATAAGGGCAGTGGGAGCGAGGAGTTTCAGAGTAGCATTACAGCCTCTCTAGGACTTTGCAAAAAAAAAAAAAAAAAAAAAAAAAAAAAAAATAAATAAATAAATAAATAAATAAATAAAGATGGAAACTATTTGGACTTGGACCTTCAAAACACAATCGTGTTTTATTTCCCCTCAAAATACGTGTATTCCAAAGAGCGAGATAACCAGCCGTTGGTCATATTTTTCTTCTCGTGAGCCATAATCAAGGAATCCTTCAAATGAAAACAGAATGGGTCGCATCATCAAGATGGATGTGCGTAGGCCGTTTATTAACTTTAGTCGTTTAGACACGAATAAGAGCGCCCATTATTCTCTCTCTCTCTCTCTCTCTCTCTCTCTCTCTCTCTCTCTCTCTCTCTCTCTCTCTCTCTCTCTCTCTCTCTCTCTCTCTCTCAGTTGATCTTTAGAACACTAAATTTTAGGGATAAAACAGTTCAGTGTTGTTGTTATACTATTATCGAAATCCTTAGGATACCATTTTCAAGTATAGATATTATAAGATATTAATTTACGAAGTTTAAACTTTAAAGAACAAAGTTCACAGTCACCATCAAAGTCTCGATAGTTATACAACTTACCATACGAAATGAAATACTGTAAATATTTCATAATAATGAAACATCCAAAAAATGAATGCGAAAGATAAAATTTAATAGTTACTGCTCAGAGGGGCCATTATAGAGCTCTGTGGGAGTATGTTCTGGTTGGTTCTTAAACAAATTTATTCCTGTATTACTGCAATCATTAATTATATCTTGCCTGGCATTCATTCAACCATATGCTCTGCAAAAAGAATTCTAACAATAATAATTTTCATCAATATGCATCAAAACTGGCAGGAAAACCCAGGACATAGTAACACATTTTACCACAAATGTGGAGGAGATAAATTACTTGCTACTAAAAGACGTAGATGCAAGAATGTGCCCATTCAACAAACTTCAAACATTGCCTACTGTCACTCAAGATGTCAGTCTCTGGAGAGTTCTCCCTAAAGATCCAGATATATCTGCTTACACACTTCTGCTACCAGACAGAAAAAGAAATCAATAATAAATAAAAAGCAACGAATAACAAGTGTAAAAAAAACCCTAGCCAATTTTTGCGGAGGTTGGTAAAGTCTATCATCCCGAAGACTGGAGAAAAAAAAAAAAAAAAAAAAACGACAAGAATGACGTTCATTCAGAAAAGACATCCATTCACTCCTCCCTAATTGCTGATGAAAAATCTCACCCCATGGGATAACCCTGCACAATAATCCTTAATTAAATGTAATTTCAAAGTAACCGCATACCCACGCAAATAGAGACTTACATCCTTCGGAAAAGGGTCTTTCAAACCCAACCATGAGACTAGTGAAGATAGAGTTCTAGGTGGCACTAAAGCCTTAGGGCAGAGTCCCTTAAGAGTGTCGTATACGAGACTGAAGTTTAGGAATAGAAGACTGAAGTGGACGAAATGGAAAACAGGACCCAGTTTGACGGTTCTAGTTAACCAAAAAGTTCATGTTAATTGTACAAAATTGATTTCCATGGAGTCTCTTAATATAAATACATATTTCATGAAGTCAATGACATTTTAAATTAATTTTTGTTTTAGCAATAATATACAGTACACACAGATATATATATATATATATATATATATATATATATATATATATATATATATATATATATATACACATACACACAAGAAAATGTGCGGGTATAAACTGGCATAGAAAGATCATAAAAAGACGCGAGTGGAAGGACATATCTGAGGCCTTTGTCCTGCAGTGGACTAGTTACGGTTGATGATGATGATATACAGACACACATATAATATATATACATATATATATACGGAGTTCCTCGTATATATATATATATATATATATATATATATATATATATATATATATATATATATATATATATATATATACATATATACATATACATACATATATATATATATATATATATATATATATATATATATATGTATATACATATACATATATATATATATATATATATATATATATATATATATATATATATATATATATATATAAATCATTATCGTCATCATCATCTCCTCCTACGCCTATTGATGCATAGGGCCTCGGTTAGATATCGCCAGTCGTCTCTCTTGAGCTTTTAAATCAATACTTCTCCATTCGTCATCTACTTCAACGCTTCATAGTCTTCAGCCATGTAGGATGATTATTATCATTATTACTAATATTGTCATTATAACTAATATTATTATTGTTGTTGTTGTTATACATACATACATAAATACATACATACACACACACACACACACATATATATATATATATATATATATATATATATATATATATATATATATATATATATATATACATAAATACATACATATATATACATAAATACATATATATACATAAATACATATATATATATATATATATATATATAGATATATATACATATATATATATATATATATATATATATATATACATATATATATATATATATATATATATATACATATATATATATATATATCATATATTATACATATAACCACCGTATATGTACATGTATATATATATATATATATATATATATATATATATATATATATATATATATATATATATAGTTATATATGTGTAATATTATGATGGGATACGCATACCTATAGCTTAATCGAGGAATCAGAAAAGCTTGCGTGTATTCAAGAAGTTAATTTTCTAATGACTTTCTGTTATTATGGCACAGCTGTTACATGCATTCTAATTACCAAATGTTCTTCATGCACGAAGACTCCAGCCGGTAATCATATCATACTTGGACCTAATAAAATATGATGTACGTGGCAATACTCATACATTCCCCATTTTAAAGACTTCCCGTAATTTAGGCATGTTCAAACTTCACGGTGACTTTCAACTTATTTTTAGATAGACTACAGAAGATACTTCTAAAGAAATGTGAGCACTAGCACGAAATATTCATGAATGAATTCTATATACTTATAGAGCCCTGTTACTGTTCTTAAAATATTTAATTTTTTCCTTGTTTCCTTTCCTCACTGGGCGATTTTCCTTGTTGGGGCCCCTGGGGTTATTGCATCCTGCTTTTCTAACTAAGTTTGTAGCTTAGCAAATAATAATAATAATAATAATAATAATAATAATAATAATAATAATAAAAATAATAATAATGATAACAATAATAATTCGGAGGAGAGATGGTTGAAGATCATATGGTATACATTAGTAATGTTTTGGACCTATGTTAGTGCTAATGCAGCCCCAAAAGTTCTCTTTAAGTTAGGTAGATTTGTAAAGTCTCGTTTTGGCCAATATTCACTTTATGACATAATTTAAGAAAGGGCTTCGAAAGCTAACGTTATACGATAAGCAGCAATGACACACTTATCGGTTTCGCTCTCGAACAGCAATTGACATAACTGAAATAAATAAGTACTAACAGGGGTTAATGAATAATTAATAGAAAAAAAATATTCCATGCAATATAGCAACAAGCAACAAGTAAATACCATCAAGAATGTAATGCTGTGTTTTTTGGTGACAGAAGAGAGGAAATTGCTTGCAATTTTCTTTATGGTCATGCATGGCAAAGAAATTAGATATTGTCTCACCATCTAATTTTAATTTCGTTACATCATTACTTACATATAAATTCTTAAACTCAAATATAAAATATATGAAAATTACAAAAGAAAATTCCGCTGAATTAGTTTGCAATGACTACATCTGCATATGAAAATTAATCGAAGATCTTCAACAGGGTTGCGATTATGGGCTGGAAATCCCAGGATTCTCCTTAAAACATGAAATGCCTAAGAGTTTGAGGTCTTTTAAAATGTTTATTAAAATAAATCTTAAAAAAATTTCATAGTATCTTCGCCTTTTGCTTTAAGCAAAAAAAAAAAAAAAAAAAAAAAAAAAAAAAAAAAAAAAAAAAAAAAAAAAAAAACCCAACAACAACAACAACCAACCCTTTAGAGATATGTGTAATAAAAAGATTCATAAAATAAAAAGAATAAAATATAATGGAATCTCCGTATTGATGATCTGGAAGTAGCTTAACAAATATGAGCCTATATTACGTATAAAAAGAAGTACTGAAGTAACCGCAACTCTAGATGATTTAAACAAGCAAAAATTCTTGCTAATGCTTCATACGATTCCCCCTTTTTTTTCTTGCATACACTTCTCCAAAGACAATTCTCTGTCGTAGTAAAACGTCCCCAACATTAATAGCATATTAAGCAATTACTTAAAATGCAAATACCCAATAAAGGATTCATGAATTTCTTATCAGTGTTAAAATCAGGTACGCGAGAGTATTCCCAGGGTCTCGTTCTCCTCCTATATCGTTCGTATAAAATAGAGACGGCTCAAGTTGGTAATTTAGGTGCAGATATATCTCGTAATAAACGCGCTAGTTACATAATTCAACCGTATAATACGACGATTTACATATATCACCCTGATAATGGGCACTCAATCAGGGCAGCAACGATAGTTATGGGAATGTGTTAGTACGAACTATTCTATGAGTAGGGTGATGATCAGCTAAGGTACTTTCGTTTGTGTTTATATTTTTCTATTACTTTGCAAATACAATAGTATTGCTAGGTTTATATCTTCTTGCTTTTCCAATTAGGGTTATAGCTAACCTTATAATAATAATAATAATAATAATAATAATAATAATAATAATAATAATAATAATAATAATAATAATAATAATAATAATAATAATCTTGATGACAGTAAGGAAGTGAGGAACTGTTGAAAAGTGGTTAAAATATTTACTTCATCACATATAAAAAATTTTCTTTAAACTGGTTAGAACTTCTTAAAGAATAATATAAAATAACAGCAAAGCACCTTATACAAAATCAGCTTTAAAAATAAAATTGGATTAGAAAAAAACTGTATAACTCACAAATAAATGTAAATATAAAAAGTAATTTGACTGGAGAGAAAAAAAAATAAATAAATAAATAACAATGAAAATGTATGTCCCCCTGCTAGCATGTTTAACATGCAGCCGTTATTCGCATTACTACAGAATTCCTTTTGAACCTTCGCAAGAAACCTTTACGACTTGAGGAGAATGAGGGTCATATACTTTACAAAATGTATTGCTTTCTATTTTATATCTCTTGCGTGATCTCTTTCTCCAACGAACAGGAACATTCGTTTTGCCACACACGAGAAGAATGGATTCTTTTTTTATTGCAGCAACTGGCTGGTAAATATAACTATCGATCACTTAACTAAAGAACATCTGTAATTAACAATAAAAAGTAACTCGTAAAAAAAGTATGACCTCTAATTTGAAAGTTAACAGTGCAACACTCAGGACAGGTTGATTGGCAGTCACGTGGCATCATATACTAAAATAGACTTGTAAAGGCCAAATGTCGACAGAAGACAAGGCTAATTCTTAACGATAAGAACCAATAGTTGAAATCAATTAACATGAACATGAAATAAAATGTTATTTTCCCTGTTGGAGAGCTTGGGCTTATAGCATCCTGCTTTTCCAACTAGGGTTGTATCTTAGCAATTAGTAGTAGTAGTAGTAGTAGTAGTAGTAGTAGTAGTAGTAGTAGTAGTAGTAAAATTTCTTTTGCATATTCTATTATTATTATTATTATTATTATTATTATTATTATTATTATTATTATTATTATTATTATTATTATATGCAAAAGAACTTTGCAAATAATACTCAGCATTAAAAGTTTAACCATCAGAAAAAATGCCTTCAGACGCTTTATAAAACGAAGGAATCATAATACCATAAATTATCACTTTGCCTCAACCTAATAAAATGGAAACAACTGTATTATGGAAATACATCTTTATAATGAGAGCAATCAAAAGTTCTAACTGAAAAGCTAAATGAATGAGTGACTAACATATTATGAAATTGCATTAACGTTTATCACCAAATTATGAATGTGCCATCTATAAATCTTAATTAATATGAACTATCGTATAACTTTTTTTATATATATAATTAATGCCATTTCCCTAATATCTCTGACAATAATAGACGTTATTGAGAGAGAGAGAGAGAGAGAGAGAGAGAGAGAGAGAGAGAGAGAGAGAGAGAGAGAGAGAGAGAGAGAGAGAGAGAGAGAGATATGACTACAATTTCTAAATAATCATATTGTCTACAAACATGTCAGCAAAAGATGAATTGAATACAACTCGGCATGTACAAATGTCCTTAATTACATTTGCTAAATTAGCTAGATACTGTGACAGAATTAATGAATAGCATTCTTCTTACAGGACTTGTTTTTCTTTAATGCACTTTAATACACCTGAGAAAATTGTATAAATACGTGTCAAACGTTTAATATCGGAAACACGCATGGTGAAAATTTTGATGCGTAAGAAAGATGCATCCCAGAGATTTCCTTCATAAATTAAAAAAAAAAAACACAATTTTCTTTGATTTTCTGATAATTTAGACAACATTTTTTTAAACTACTTTTATGAGCCAATCAGAGAAAATAGTATTTTATTGGAGGCTACATTAAAATGTATATGCGACTAATGCTACCTTAACATACACTGACAAATATGTGTATTTCAACATCAACTATTTATGCTGTCTTTACATAGAATCATAAACAGAAACAAAATGTGCATTTCAACATCTGACGACTTATGCTGCCTTTACACACACACACACACACTTACACACAATTATGTACATTTAAAAATATGACTGTTTCCATTACAGAGTGATTATCAAACACCTAAAAAGAAAACATATCTGCTTACTCCACGGACCAATCATTCCATTCACTTTCAATATCAACTATCCATTTTAATCTTTTAATCTGGACTCCATTTACCTATTACCTTCCAGTTTGCATTTACCTTTTTTCCCCGTAGTTCTTGGTAACCATCACCTTTCCGTTTTCATTATTTCCCATTTTTTTCCTTTCTCACTTTCTCCTTGAATACCCTATCCATTTTCCCGTACACCTACACATCATCTCAAGTCTATTGCATCTGCATTTTATGTCTCCCCTTTTCAGTCACTTCACTCTTCCCACCATTCACAATTTTCGTCATTTCCCCTTCCCTTCTATACACACAAATACATTTTCTACGACGAGACAAAATGACATTAAATTTTATGCACATTAAATTATATAGCAAATACATGTCACCTAAGTAGAGGTCTTATGAGTATCCGGAATGACATTTAATCAATTTCCTTTCTTCAGTAGTTTTAAAATTGTGCCCTCTTAATTATCATCACCCGATGAGAGGTCTTATCTTTGCCTTTTATTCAATATGTATAACTACACATGAGAGCAGCTTTCATTCTTCATCTCCCATACAAGGGCGTGTATACAATAATAACACAAGAGGCAAAATATCTAATTTCATAACTTGAATACAGCATATCAGAAAAAAAAAAATATTCTTACTTGAAGCTCATATTCTTTTTATCTAATATTTTTCTTTTATCTAATATTTTTTTTTTATAAAATTGAAAGAGATGCACTGTAGAAGCTATTTAGCTTGATTGTTTTTTTTTTTTTTGAGAACTTAAAAGTTTTTAAGTGGAACAAGCATGTGTTTAGTATATTTAAGGGAGAGTTAATTTTGTATACAGATGCTCAAAATGCAAAAAAGGTATCTGTTTTACGAGTATCATCAGCAGCCATATTATCACCATCAAAGCTTTTCGCTGAGCCACATTTTGATATTAATGTGTGGTTTTAAAGCTATCCCATTTTAAATTAGGGATAAGCATTGGCATTGAAAGCGCAAATTTCGGTTAGTTTAATCTTTTCCATCAGACACTTTTACTGTTTGCTTACTATATACACTCTAATAAATATATTTCTTCTTTATCCACACATCTTCATAAACATGTATTTAAGAATAATAATAATAACAATAATAATAATAATAATAATAATAATAATAATAATAATAATAATAATAATAATAATAATAAAAATAATAATAATAATAATAATCTCCCCTGTGTAATTAGTGGTTTACGAGTATAACAGGAACCAGATATATTTTGAAAAATACAATTTAGATTTATGATGTTTTTTCGTATCAAGAAACGTATAGCTCTGTAGATTTATACACATGCAATTATAGTAAATACTTAAATTTAACACAGCTATAGATAGGAAAGAATACTACATTAAAGACTATTCTTTTTGCCTACCAGTACTGCAAGTGCACAAGAAAGTAAAAGGTAGATAAAGAAATGGCTGTTTCGGCCGTTTAAAATTTATTATACCATAGAATATGGATCAACTTTCATACCACTTACACATAAATATTACAAGAGCGCTTGTCTATGAACACCAAAACGTTCCTTCATATTTTATATGAGGCAGCGAATAAATCATTAAAGTTTTTGCATTTTAATTCTGAAATGATTAACAATATCTTTAGATAAATATTTCTGTATTCAAAACACAGAAACGTGTTTTCCTGTATAAAAGCCAAAAAGCAACAATTCTCCTTTGTAATTATGCTTCTCCTTAACAGTTTTGGGCAAAATAAACCTCTATTTTCTAGGAACCCACACGCTATACCAGTTTCTAAATTATTAACTCTCACGAGCGTGACAAACTGGTCAAATTATTACATTTTAATACGAAACAAATGATTATTTTCATGTATAATATTCCACCTACTACTAAAATCCAAAGTAGCAAATATTTCATGAAAAATATGATCTATTTATAATCTATTTGATATCTCACAGGAACTAACTATACAGGAGAGGGATTTCCCAGTCACTTCGTCCCGTCCCTTTTAGCTGCCTCTTCCGACATGCAGGGATACGTTGGCGCTATTGTAATTGTTGTTATGGCCCCTTAGCCACAGGGACATTGGCAGTAAAGCGTGTGTTAGGATAGGAAATGAAGTGAGTCAGTGGTTCCCAGTGAGAGTGGGCCTGACACAGCTATGTGTGACGTGATGTCGCCATGGTTTTTCAATTTGTTTGTTGATGGAGTTGTGAGAGATGAATGCTCGAGTGCTTGGTCGAAGATTGAAACTAGAAGATGAGGGATCATGAGTGGGAGGTGAATCAGGTGTTGTTTGCGGATGATACGATATTGATTGCAAGACTTGGAGGAGAAGCTCGATCGATTAGGGACAATGTTTGGGAAGGTGTGTGAGATAAGGAAGTTGAGAAATAATGTGGGTAAGAGTAAGGTTATGAGATGCACGAAAAATGAGGATGGTGCTAGGTTGAATGGCATGTTGAATGGAGAATTACTTGAGGAAGTAGATCAGTTTAAGTACTTGGTGTTTGTTGTTGCTGCACATAGTGGAGTAGAAGCAGGTATACGCCAGAGAGTGAATGAAGGATGTAAAGTGTTAGGGTCAGTGAAGGGAGTGGTAAAGAATAGAGGGTTAGGAATGAATGTAGAGAGATGAGAAAGTGATTGTACCAGCTGTGATGTATAGATCGGAGTTGTGGAAATGAAAGTGACGGTGAGACAGAAATTGAATGTGTTCGAGATGAAGTGTTTGAGGAGTATATCTGGATTAGGATTGGGAACGAAGTAGTGATGGTGAGAACGGGTGTAAGAAATCTATATATAGTATATCATAATAAGGTCTAAAAAGAGCCAGGAATTTCAAGCCTCATTTTAAAAGCCGAACATACCATGGAAAAATTTAGATGAAAGTACGATTACCAAAAATGCTTTTGGGGATATATTTTACCAATACGTCTTTAACTTTATATAATCCGATTTCAATATTTTTTTTACATTTCTATGATCACCAATTGGGAAGAAATTCAATTGGGAATAAAGTTGAATACTGCATAAAAAATAAAAAAAATGAATAGGGACCAAATTTCATCTGAATACAGTCTAATAATAAGAATCTTACACTGCATCGAATTCTAAATATAAAAAGTTATAGTGACGTGTAAATGAGAAAAGCTTGGAAGCGAAATGCAAATCAGGGGCTTAATGAGGACAAAGGCTGCAATGAATAAAGATCAACTGATCGAAAAGAGGAAAATGTAGAAGAAAAAATTACACCAGAAGTGTTCTCATTGACAACATAAAATTGTAAAATTTTCAAACTTACCAGGTTCGAGGTATTCATTTATTCAGCATCACAGTATTCATTACATTTTTTTACTATTTCTATTTTGTTTCTAATTCCTTATTAAACAAAAAATCATTAAAACATATAAATCTTACAATACAATGTAATATATATTTATTTATATATATATATATATATATATATATATATATATATATATATATATATATATATATATATATATATATATATATAATGTACATATGGTGAGAGAAGGGTGCGTATATTTAACCGTCATTTTTAACGGGTCGCGTACACTAGTGTATATATATATATATATATATATATATATATATGAATATATATGTATATATATATATATACATATATATAGAAATATAAATATATATATATATATATATATATATATATATATATATATATATATATATATATATATATATATATATATATATATATATATATATATATATATATATATATATATATGGGCTCGATTGGCATGGTTGGTTTCGACCTGGCCTTTCATTAGAAGGGGCTAGCGTTCGATCCCAAGTATGAGGTAGAAATTTATTTCTATTTGAACACGATGTTGTGTTGATATTTATCCATATATATACATATCCATTTCTGCTTGAGGATATTTTAACGTGGTGAAAGGTTTTGTGTATCGTCATGATCAGCAAGTGTACTACTCAGGGTCACCCATGTAAGGTTTTCTATGAGCAATCAAACTAAACGTCACTAAAGTCTCCCACCATCACCAATCCGTAATGGTCATGGTGATGATGAAATGGCCAAACTCCAGACATGAAAAAGGACACGTCTGAGAACACTGTCCTGCAGTGGACTAGATAGATATATAAATAAATATATAACTATATAATATATAGACATATAGTATAATTTATATACACATTATTTCAATCGTTAAACAACTCGCATCTAAATTAAAACAAATTTCATTTATTCCTATCATTCATACAAATACTTCTTGAACTGAATTGATATTCATGAAATATATATAAAAGGCTGATATAAAATCATATTTCATCCCTCACATTATTGATACTTTTCCCTGCCTTTTTTTTTTTAATGCCGAACACCCTTATGCAGGCCGTTTTTAAAAACTCACTCTCTCTCTCTCTCTCTCTCTCTCTCTCTCTCTCTCTCTCTCTCTCTCTCTCTCTCTCTCTCTCTCTCTCTGAAAAGGCCAATCTTAATCTAATTCTTCCATAAAATAAATTCATTAGAATGATGAAAAAAATACTTTTCAATATTAAGCGTACCCTTTGATTCAGTAAAAAATCCTATAATTAAGATATTTTTATCTATGTAATAAATTTTATCATTATGATGTTTTCCAATATCTTTATCTTATATAATTAAGGACAAACTAACCTATGTAGAAATTTTGCAATAAAAATCACCAGATTAAATTTTCTCCTTACGAAGGCCTTCCTAAAAGTCAGTGATGTCACGCCTAATGTAATGTAAAGTCCACCCACGTGTCGCCAATGTTATTTCTTTTTCAATCCATAAAAAACCTTCCCTTTCTTACAAACGCCCACATGCACCACAAAGACGTGGTGGCTTTTAAGACCACTTAGCATCGCTTATTTTCCTTCTCGATAACTCCTATACTTTTTGCTTAAGATATTCTTTATAAAATATGACATCAGTTGAAAGATCAGAAAATATATCTGTCACTCTCAATAAGAAAATTACCCAAAGGGTGCATCAACGCAACCTGAGGATGTGAAATGATGGACGCAAGTAAGGAAAGATGTCATTCCATGGAGTACCACTCTTCCAGATTGTGTTTGCCAACCTCTGCCTTTATGATGAAATTGAATTTATAGTAAAACTCTAAGATATTATTTATCAGCACCGCAGAGAGAGAGAGAGAGAGAGAGAGAGAGAGAGAGAGAGAGAGAGAGAGAGAGAGAGAGAGAGAGAGAGAGAGAGAGAGAGAGAGAGAGAGAGAGAATAGATTTATTTACAATGCATCATCAGTTTAACGCGTTTTAAAATCAGACAATGCAAATGCGTATTTACAACTAAAAGTTAAAAAGTAACAACAATAGTATTTTTTCGATTTAGAAATAATCGAATATGGCCCCACTGGTCAACTAGAAGAAAAGACCGAATCACCAATCACCAACAATATTCCCAACCAGAATAATTTTTCATGCAAATTTCCCGTACGGGCTAAACTTCGTTATCCTTCATTTCCTGCAGCGTAAGGAAGGGAAAATAGTGCAGAGAGAGAGAGAGAGAGAGAGAGAGAGAGAGAGAGAGAGAGAGAGAGAGAGAGAGAGAGAGAGAGAGTATTGGGTATGACCTTGGAGAGATTTCTATTCCTATACAGAGAGAAATGAGTTTACAAGACTCGAAGAAGCCGAGAAAGAGAAGTTGGAAGGGGAAAACAGAAAAGGGTTAGGGGAGAAAACACATATGTATATAAAATATACACTCGAAAGTAAGTTTCCAAGGAGCTATTAACAATTACTGGCAGCACGTTAGTACAGTATGTACTGCAGTATGAGTACTGTACTTGTTCTCTGAAGTCAATGGTGAGATTGGTTGCCGTCATGCAAAGTACAGAGTAACAGGCGAACATTAATATTAGTCACCTACATTCTTTCTTCTCTTCTCATTCCTTAAATAGAGGCATTATATTAATATGGAAAAATCCTGGAAGACCTATCACTTAACGACCAGCAATGCTTAGTACAGAATGTCTATAAGCAGATACAAAATAAAGAAAGGAAGAAGTAATGCTTAAAACAACAAAAAGAAATAAATAGAGAACACTGCATATAATCAGAATGCTTACCGGAAAAAAAGACTAACACGTAAAACAAAATATCATATAAACAAGAGAGAAATAAGTCTAAACCCAAAATTTCAGAAATAGAAAGAAAAAGTAGAGAATCAACGTAACTAGGTAAAGAGTGGCTAAATGTGTCACGAGGAGAAGACCCATCGCAGAGTCTTTTGAGGCCTCACTAGCAAATAGGACAACAGTTCCGTATACATAAGAGATTAGGGCTCGGGATAATGGAGAGAAGTAACGAGCCCCTTGCGTAAGGGTTAAACACTGCGCTAAATAAACACGTAGAGGAATGGCGCTGAATAACTGTGTAGAAGAGGGCCCCTAAATAGAGTACAAGGATCCTCATTATCCATACACCTCAATGCACAGGGATGTGCCGTAGCAGGTTTCTTCAAGTAATTTTTTAAATGAAAACCCCCTTTTGGGGATTAACGCTCTTTTTCTTTCTCGTAATTGCTCTTTGTGGATGTTTAGGCCCTGCAATCGCAAACTCTCCCACGCGCTTACACGTGTAAACGTGAGAGCGTTTGCGATCGTGGATGCCTAGGCATCCTTATGTAAAAAGTGAGAGAGAAAAAGAAAAATCCAAAAGGTAAACCAAACTAAATGAATAAACGATAAAGGAAGACATTAAATGCACGCTACCAATAACAATGATCAAAACAATTCTGAATCGTGTCTGAATAGTTGGAACAAAATAATAATTTAATCATGAATGAAATAGAGGTAAAATTTACGGCCGTAATATTTGGACATGGATTTTGTGAAAAATTTTCAGAACCAGTTTTCAATTAAATAATGATCATACAACCAAAAAGGCAATTTACTTGGCCACCATCATGTCACATTCATTAATTCCTCCTGGTGTGGACAAAATGAATTAGCAACGAAGAATAGGTAAAATAAGCTGTAGGTTGTAATTCGAAGCATTTGGAAGTTAGCCAGGGTAGCTCTTCGGAAAATTAAATGGCTCCACTTTGATGAATCAAGGAGCCTAAACAGATTTTATGTTAAGCTTCTTATACTCTGAGCTACTATAAGTTGCTTGAGAGCAATAAACATACTTTTATTCACATTACATCATACAATTCAAATATGTTAGAAAATTGTATTACAAATAATGGTATGGAGGAGGCGAGTTGTAAGAAGGGACCCTGTAGTCAAGAACTACATAATTATGTATACTTTGGCTAACATGTATATTGCTACAATGCTTTTTTCTATCCTATATTTTACTGACTATAGAGAATGTGACATTCTATTTATACTTGAATTACTCATCCTTTTTTTCATTGATGAATTGGAAGAGTCCCCTGAGTAATAGCTCCATTAAATTGGTAAATCATTGCTCTGACGAATCTATGCTTCACCTACATATTGAGAAATTTATGCTCACTATATTCCCATGCCCGTTGTCATATTGTAAGTTGTTAAACGAGTTTCTCCTAAACAGAAACATTTTATTTCGAACCTTATGTGTATTGAATTTTTCTTTAGACAGAAAGTAAATTCTTTTATATCATACTCCCCTAAAAGATCTCTATGGTTCGATCAGTAATAGCCATTGAACATGGTTACGTAAGATACCAACTACTGAAAATCTTAGTGAAAAAATTATTTTTTTATATGCTATTAAAATTGTTATAAAATCATTCTAAAATGGTGCTATCCAAGTTAGCATACATTCGTCTAATAAAGAGTTTAGACATTGAATATAGAGGAAAACAGAATTTGCTACTACGAAAAAATGGCAAAAAAAAATAAATAAATAAAATAAAAACGTTAAAAAACAACAACGAAAGAAAATAAAAACTGCAAAACTCAAACTAAAGTAATTACAATTTCTCAAGGATATGAAAAAATATATATAATGTGAACGCAGAAATATAAAGAATTTTGGAGCAGAGAAAAATGGGAGTTTCACGGGAACAGTGCCAAATCATCATAAATGCATAGCCAAATTCGTTTTCCAAAAACCCATTTTTTTTTTTTTGAAAGGCGAACGCCTGAAGCAAGAAAAACGACATGAGAAAATGCTTTTATGTGAACGTTCCCGATTCAGGAATAAACTAAAGATATTTGGCAGATTGACATTCGATTTGGTTAAGATGAAGTTGCATTCGAGCAGAAACAACCTGATTTTCAATGACAAATGACTACCCATAATCAAAATACATCATTTATTTTATCTATTTTTCGAATATTCTATTTGAGTTACGTAAAGGACTATTTCTTATTTCATCTATAATTACGTATTTTCATTATTGATTTTGGACCTCAAAAATTACAGTAATATCGAAAATAAGTCACATCTTAAAACCTTTCACGGGACATATTGAATGAGGACAACTTTCATTTTTAGATTGTTTTTCTTTTATCATTTACCATCAATCCCAATTCTTATTTCTTGGCTTTATCTAGAAAAAGCAAAGTTCAATTAATTATGTCTTGTTAACAACGACGATAAAACAGCAATGAACATGACGAGCATCATATGGCAATGGCACCAAATAAATATGAAGGTAAAGGTAAAGGTGTCTAGTTTCAGTTCCAGTTTCATGAGAATAATGCTTACCAGAACGTCAGCTGGGCAAGCCCACTCCAGCAATGTGGCACCCAATCACAGTAGTAGCCTCCCAAGTAAACAGATGAAACTCGTGGTCTCATGCTGGGATCAATGTGCTGCCATGTGAATGCTTGGCGAACACTTTACCGCTGCAATGGCCGGGAGGTAAATTTCAAACATTTATCAATTACAGTTGAATTACGAATAAAATCTTCTATTTTCTCATCTTATGGAGTAATTTACTGCACATTACCTGCAACATATCCTGTATAAAAAAAAAAAAGAAAAAAAAAACACACACAAACACTCACTTAATGTACTAAACTTTCAACACAGTAGTGTCCCTTTTATAGGACCAGCTACCTGTACGCTTTTAATTCAAATAGAAAAGCTTTACGTCTTCAATAATACTGCCGATACGCCATTACTGCATATCATATGGTAGTTTATAAATATGTGTGTAGCATCCAAGGTCTTACATCCTGTGTATTCATATTTTTCTTTCTTTGTTTGCCACACATTAGTATTCTAATCTAGGAAGCTTAGTTTTGCGATTAATTAGTGTTTCAGAATTAAAAGAAAAATATTTGCTTGTTCTAATAATAATAATAATAATAATAATAATAATAATAATAATAATAATAATAATAATAATAATAATAATAGTCTATCTACCTACCATGACACTAAGTCACTTACCATAATTTTGAGGAAAAAAGGAAATTTTCTCCTCTTCGTTCCTCCTTGTTTGACGAAGGAATCAGATGAGTTTGGCTGGAAAATATTACTATTATTATTATTATTATTATTATTAATAATAAAGTTAACTGTTTTACATAAGAAGTCTGACCCAAAGAAGAGAAAAAGGTGAGGAGCGAAAGGATGGGATTGAGGCTTACCCACGAATGGGAAAAACAGCCTACTAGTCTAGTAAAACTGGAATAAGATGAGGGCTCCAGAGTTTGGCATTGGTAGAAAAGACACGGTCAACGAATAAGGTAATCGATGGATTACTATTTTCCCCTGTACATCTAAGAAACGACATTTCCATATAATATAATTTCCCACCAACAACATCACCGTCTCGCATCAGTAACTTCTAATAATCCCCGATAAAAAAACATAATTTACTTTTAAGCTTCTAAGACAAACATAAACTAGCTCGGTGCCATTACGAAAAAATAATGACCTCATCTGTGGCCACTACCGCTTTTGAGACCAGCAAACTTTATACTTCTCTTCATAAACATCGCCCAAGAAAGTGGAGAGAACTTCGTGGAAAAACCTGTTTATTTTTTCCAAGAAGAGTGACATTTCGCTAGCATGATAAATAACCCGACATCAAAGGAAATTACATGCAATGGCTTGAGGCTGTTTTAGGAAGCCAGCTAAGACTAATTTTTAAGTAAGCCAATCTAACGCTACATTTGGAGCCATCTAAATGAAAAAAAAAAGAAAAAAAAAATTACATTTGTTTGCATCATCTACATTACCTGGGATATATCTTAATCCTATATTTTGAAACAATATAAATTAAATAACTCTGTGTGTATGTATGAATGTATGTATGTATGTATGTTTGATAATACACATATGATATATGATATGATATGATATTCACACACACACACACACATATATATATATATATATACATACATATATATATATATATATATATATATATATATATATATATATATATATATATATATATATATATTAGAACTACCTACCTACAGTATGTCATAGATACTGACGAAAGCTTCACGTAAACAAAAATAATAAAACTGTGAGCTAGTGATCATCACATTTATCGCCCTTCCAACAAAAAGCACACGGCTTGATTTCTGGGTGAGGCGGATAATCATAGACACGTGTGGTAGTGTTATGCAACGTAGCATAACACGTGCTCTATATCATTTGAACAGGCTATATACTGCGGGATGAGGATGAAGATGAGATGGGTGCAACAAAAGTTATCAAGCCGTGAATGGATCTGCAGGAGACTAGTGATAAAAGTCTAGGGGAGACGGCTGCCACATTTCACTTAAACACGTCCGTATGACTAGTTGGGTTTCTTACATTTTGTTCCTTGCCAGATGAGCTCCGGGGAGAAAGGGAGAGATTAATAATCTTGTGGTTTAATAAGCCGTATTCCCTTAGATTCCCTTAAGAAAAAGTAGCTTCAGAATAGAGAATGGCATACGCTTACCCGGAAATTCTAAAGCTATAAAATCAACAACAAATTCCTCTTGGTTTATCTATTTCTTTGTATGTATGGAACAATATTTAATGTGCAAGTCCATAAGAATCGTACTGATCTCCTATGCAAGATTAAGTAACATTTGAAGATATTCATAACAAGGACAGTGTGGCCAAGCCATTTTATCTACAAATCTGTGTTTTTTCTTACCGTTCAACAAATTCTCTCTCGAATAACATAACAAAAAAATATAACCTTCCCTAGTCCTGTAATTTCAGTACTTGAAAAAGTTTTCAAGAGGAGATTTTTTAATGCAACCGTTTGATGTACAACTCCTTTCGTAAATAAGTATCGAGGTCTAAGTGTACTAAAATAACTCTCATCAAAAATTGACGGCACTAATCATATAATTTTTGCAATTATATACTACTTATGAAACAAGTTGTGTTGCTCCCCCCCCCCAAAAAAAAAAAAAGTTTTCATAATCTAGCGATATTTGAATACAGAGTTCCCTATACATAGACTATCTACAAGACAGACAATAATTATATGAAAATACGTTACAATTTATATACTCCGATATAAGGAATACTTATAAATTCTGGAAAATTTTGTATTCTGAATCTGCCAAAGGAAGCCCATTCACTAAACACAGAACTTTAATGATCTTTCCTTTGGGTTATGAAAACAGCTCCCCTTGACAACTGGCAAACTAAACCATTATGGAAAAATTGGATAAGGAAAACCGTCTGTAAGACTATGACGCTTCACTTTGACAAAATGTACTGAACAGAATAGTCATAATTTAACACGAAAACTTATAGATTGGATACAAAAGTCAGTCTTACTTAGTGGCGCCACAAATCTTCAAATTTTTAAATCTAAACAGTGTTCTCAAGGACCCAGGAAGCCAAAACATTTGTTGCAACGAATTGCTCTTAGCTATTGTTGAAGTAATGAGTTTCAATCACGTGCGTAAACCATAAAAAAAAATAAAAATGACTATGGTTTAACTGCCAGTGAGCCATTCCAAGTAAGCTCCCTGTATCGTCTCCTGTAATTAAGCGGCAGTTGCATTACATTCTCGAATTTTAGTAAACCTGAAGGACCCTTAGCCACGCGACGCCAGGTTGTGTCCCCTGTAACCCAGACATTATACGTGAACTAAGAAGTAAAGGAATAAAATCCCTTTCGATATTCTTCTATGAAAGCTTCTCACATAAGTTTTTCTTTTATATACTTGCAAACTATAATATAGGCTATATGATAAGACCTACTTTTACTGCAACATGGCAAGGAATAATAGGAATGTAGAGACATTCTGAAATGGCAAAACGGCTGAAGAAGGAAAGTAATATTTTTATAGAAAAATAAAACTCAAAAGGTAATAAATTAAATTGTATAAGTATATAAACAAACAGAAATATTAGATTAGCACTGGATGTGCCTTTCCTATTGATAATAATAATTTTCTTTTCGGCGATAGCATATCATTCTGACCCTGAATATTAATGATGGTTTCTGTGTCCCTAGATACTCGGTTGTTATCTTATCGTATCACCTTGACACCATCATCAAATATTCAGAAGTTGCATAACATCATTCCTACGTTGAGGAAAGGAACTGCCCACCAGCAAGAGATATAACCATTGACAGTCACTTTTCTTATTAACATTACTGAGTCTTGAAGTAATATTTCAAGCATGTATGCACATAGGGTAAACTCCGTTGCTAAAGATATTTACATTTTTAAAAGGTAATGATATTAGAAGATAACTGATTATTTTTTTTAAGAATATGTATATAACTAATACTTTTTTACACCGTTATCACACACCCAAAGAAACCTTCTCTTAAATGAACGTGGAAATATTGCCATCGCGATAAACAAATGCAATGGATTTACACATGGAAGCTACTTAGGAGTAATATATATATATATATATATATATATATATATATATATATATATATGTGTGTGTGTGTGTGTGTGTGTATGTATGTACACAAACATAAGTGTGTATATATACTTATATAATAAATTATCTACTGTATGTATACATATATGTAGATATACACATATATATGTGTATAATATACTTATATAACATAACATGTACTGTACATAACTACTATATATATATATATATATATATATATATATATATATATATATATATATATATATATATATACTGTACATATACATGCATATATACATAATAAGAAAGGGGAAACTACATTAAAGTACCTTTCAAACACAAGTTGAAAATTTCATGAACAGATACTGCTACTCTTGACATTTCAGCCCACTATCTTATCCGAGAAATCCCCATTCCTCAAAAATCATTGAAACGGTTTTATAGACATTCAGATATTTTTGATAATGCTACTAAATCTATCCTAGAATACAGAGCCACATATAGAAAATGAAATATCCCATACCCATAAAGTTAGATCTTGATAACTGACAGTATATTTAAATAAATTCCCTTTAACTGATAGTACTTAATCAGCACTAGCCATAAAAGTTAATAGAATAAATAACAACTTCATGTATGAGAGAGAGAGAGAGAGAGAGAGAGAGAGAGAGAGAGAGAGAGAGAGAGAGAGAGAGAGAGAGAGAGAGAGAGAGAGAATTATTTATAAACAAATCAAATCAAAAGTAGTCAGGTTATACTTATATCGTTGCAATGTGGAAGGCAAACTGTGAAATTACGAACTGTCAATTATCACTTAGAGAAAAAAAAAAAAAAAAAAAAAAAAAAAAAAAAAAAAAAAAAAAAAAAAAAAAAAAAAACAAGGCCCCAAGACAAAAACTTGGACTGGTGTATCTATTTATCAGAGGATGACAAGACAAGATAAACTGTTGTCAAAAGACATAATTAGTGAGATTCATATCACGTAATCAATCTTGGATGTGGGCGGCCATTTCCTTAATCGTTGGTAGTTTTGATCACTTTTTAGAGACAATTTATGCTACTTAAGCTACGGCACTTTCGAACCTTAATAGCACATTGATAAAAGGAATTTGGCACCCATTTAGTATGATACCTTATATCGTTCTTCGTATTCTTGAATGAAATTGTTCTTTCAATCTTCATTGCTAATAAAATAAAATTTGTTTGAAAGCAAGCAAAATATCTAATATTTCAAATATTTCATAATACTCATCTTTTTAAAACACATTACGAGCATTGGACGTAAAATATGCAAAAGAAAAGTTTTCTTCAAAATATATCTTTGAAATATATCATTCGCACTTCCCAAGAGGATTGGAAATGAGACTATAAGAGACTACTCGAGTGCCATATGTGGACGAGATCATGGTGAGGGGTAGATGAAGATGGTTTGGGAATGCTCTTTGCACTCCCCAAGAGAGATTAATTCACCAAACTTTCGACAGGGCTCCACAAGGCACTAGAAGAGTTGGAAGACCTAGGCCTCCATGGCTGAGGACTATGAAGCGTTAAGTTGGAGATGATGAATGGAAAAGTATTGATTTAAAAGCTCAAGATAGAGACGACTGGTGAAATCTAACCGAGGCCCTTTACGCCCATAGGCGTAGTACCATACGACACTGCTACTTCTTCACTCCCTAGCAGTGTTCCGAAATTCTAACCAAAGTAATAAAGAACATAGAGGAAATGATTAAATGTTATTAAACTGATGAAAGGTCTTCCCAGATATTTATATCTGAGAATATGAACAGAGCTTTCGCGATAAACACCACAGGACAAAGAGAATAATTGTGGGGACTACAAAGCGTATAATTGTTATGTCCCATTTTGAATTACACCGAGAAAATAATTTGTTGCTTCATAATTTCCCATAAATGAACAAAGCTTTCCCTGATATTTCAAACTGAAAAAATAACAGGATTTGAAATCAATTTAGGGTACATAAATAACAGGACATTGGTCGGAAATTCACTTCGGTTTCCATTTCAGAATTCCAACGGTTAAAATATTTTATTGTTCGGGAAACTACAACATATTTTCTGCTACATTCCAAGTCCTCAATTTAATTTCGCATGTCGTTCTTGTTTTAGCATAATCCTGTACTTACGCTGCCGAATTTTCTTATTACGTAAATGCCTAATGGAATTGTTGGACTTGTAATAATAATAATAATAATAATAATAATAATAATAATAATGATAATAATAATAATAATAACAATAATAATAATAATAATAATGATAGCAGCAACAACGATAACAGTAGTAAAAAAATAACAATAATAATAATAATAACAATTATAATAATAATAATAATAATAATAATAATAATAATAATAATAATAATAGGTAAAATACACGTATCAGACGTAACATCAACATACGGAATTAAAACATATAAAACTTTAAAGATACCCAATAAATGCTACATATATATCCAAATAATAAAGTTAATATACTTTACTTTACTTTGACATCTGCTTTTCCGGCCCCATACAGCAGGGGATCCCCACTCTCTACAAGACCTCCACTGTCGTTTTACCTTGTTCTTTCAGAGTATTTAACGTTTCATATCGTATATTGTTCATTTACTGTTAAATCGTCACCGTTGTGCGACTGTTGAAATAAGGAAGTGTTCAGTTTCCTCTTGAAAGCCTTAATGTCTTCAATCATTCGGATGTCTCGTGGGAACTTATATAGTCTCGGGGCCGCATATTTAAAGGCTCTGGCGCCTACAATAGACATATCTAGGTTCCAATAGTTTGAAGCCATCCGTATCTATTCTCGTGCCGACAACGTGTATACAACTCATAATTAATTATAAAGTTAATATAAACAACTCATAGTTAAATGAGAACATACGCGGCCGAGTGATACGCAAGAGAACGGGAAACAAATGCATCTCACAGTGATACTCGTACATAAGCAGATTATGCTACACGCATGAAAATAAATTCATAGAAATACGCATTCGGTTTGAACATGTTAACAAACGACTCACAGAGATATGCAAACATATCAATGTAATACAGAGCAAGTACTTCAAGGTGATATGGACTCATCAGTAGTCGTTTAAAATGAACAATTTATCTGTCGCGTAAAACAAATAATTTATGCCCTGTAAAACAAACTATTTCTCTGTCGTGTAAAACAAACAATTTATTCCCTGTAAAACAAACAACTTCTCTGTCGTGTAAAACAAACAATGTATGGTTATACGTATTTACACCTGATCATTCAATACATAACACAATTTGGAGACAAGAATTCATAAGCAGTAGTAGAACAAAAAGAATTCAAAGAGATACATGTATAGACATCCTCCTGTTAAAAGACTTGAAAACCGTGGAAAAGAGTAAAGTTTTGTCTAGTGCACTCCCTACCATCTATCTCCATCTAGCAATAACTTCCAATTCACCAGAGCACTGTTTCTATCTATCCATTTTATCCATTTGCCAGGACTCTTACATTACATTCCTTTTTAAAAGGATATTGTTCAGTAAAGTGATTATATGCTATATAGAGAAAGGATTATTCATATCTAACTTTTATTTCTTAAAAGAAAAACTCATAGTAGACAATAATCATGATAATTTACCCATGGATAAAAAGAGGAGAGTTGTGCAGTTGAAAGGGTGTTGCTTAATGTTACAACGTTCCCATGTTTTCTAGAAATGTCCCAAAACAAAATAAACTAGAGGGAGACTAAGTTGAGAGCATACCCCACATATCCACCAAGTTTCGTTTAAATTGGTTCAGTAGTTTTTGCGTATTGTTCACAAACAAAAAAATAACTAACAAAATATTTGCCATTAACTTAACATTACGATTATTTTCAAAATACAGTTGCGTACTTGTGCCTTGGTGTACTTTATCCAAAATGTTACAGGTTCGCCCCTGGGTCATACCCAACATGACTACAATGTTTGGTACAAAACGGTACGGTAGTTTTTGTGTAAAGTTGCTCAAAAACAAATAAGTAAACAACGACATGGGAGAATACATACCCTTTTTGGCGAAGGCAACAAGTTACGAAATGAACTTAAAGTTATTAAACATTCCAAATACATTTAGAATTAGAGAGACCTTCAAGACAGGAGAGAGAGAGAGAGAGAGAGAGAGAGAGAGAGAGAGAGAGAGAGAGAGAGAGAGAGAGAGAGAGAAAAAAAACCCTTCCACCTGAATTTACCTATTAAGCTTAGGGTTCCTTAAGATTTATCAGTTTTTTGTGTAGAACATTCGTCGATTTTGACAAAGAAGAATGTAACAGAAAGGCACAAATTGCTAGGGGTAAGTAATAAAGTTTGAAATGGGATACGCCATGAACTCCCATAACATAATGCCAAAATACAATTGAAACTTAGTATATAAAATGAAAAAATTCAAACATCTAACCGAGGCCCTTTACGTCAATAGGTATAGGAGCATATGATGATGATGATGATGACGATAACCAAAAGAGAATATATGTGGTAAATCCTCCTACAAGTTATAATAAAGTTAAGGTGTTAACAACATGGTTACTTATCAGGTGATATCAGGTTTGAAATTTTATCTAGAGCACTTCAGTTAACTAATATTTTCAACTTGCAAAATACGAGTGGGTAATTATCATTTTCAACTTGTAAAGTATAAGAGGTTAATTATTATTTCCAACTTGTGAAGTACAAAAACGTTAATCATTATTTTCAACCTGTAAAGTACACGAAAACTGACACATCCTTTAAATCCTATCAACTCTGATCAGTGCTTATAATTACATACGGACGGAAAAGTAAGGCATTCACAAAAAGAACGCTTTCTGATTTAAATACCATCTATAAAGGTTTAAAGGCCGCTCATGAAAGGTAGGTGCAAGGGACAGTGACATTACCCTATTAAGCAGGACAATGCCCTAGAGACTGACCATATATACATATGAGATACTACCACTAGAGAGTTATGGGGTCTTTTGACTGGCCAGACAGTACTACATTGAATCCTTCTCTCTGATTCAGTTCATTTTCCCTTTGCCTACATATTCACACACCGAATAGTTTGGCCTATTCGTTACATATTCTCCTCTGTCCTCATACACCTGACAACACTGAGATTACCAAACAATTCTTCTTACTGCACTGTAATTGTTCAGTGTCCACTTTCCTCTTTGTAAGGGTAGAAGAGACTCTTTAGCTGTGGTAAGCAGCTCTTCTAAGAGAAGGACACTCCAAATTCAAACCATTGTTCTCTAATCTTGGGTAGTGCCATAGCCTCTGTACCATGGTCTTCCACTGTCTTGGGTTAGAGTTCTCTTGCTTGAGGGTACACTCTGGCACACTGTTCTATTTTATATCTTATTTCTCTTCCACTTGTTTTGTTAAAAGTTTTTATAGTTTATAAAGTGATATTTATTTTAATATTGTTGCTCTTCTTAAAAAATTTTATTTTTCCTTGTTTCCTTTCCTCACTGAGCTATTTTCCCTGTTGGAGCCCCTGGGCTCATAGCATCCTGCTTTTCCAACTAGAGTTGTAGCTTAGCAAGTAATAATTATAATAATAATAATGATCAGTTCCCAAGCCCCCTCTCCACCCAAGCTAGGACCATGTAGGGCCAGGCAATGGCTGCTGATGACTCAGCAGATAGACCTAAAGGCTCCCTCAACACCCAATACCAAAGAAACCAACGAGTTTGAGCGGGACTCGAACCCCAGTTCGGCGTTCACCAGTCAGGGACGTTATCACATCAGCCACCACAACCTTTATGCCTGGCCAAAAGGAGCAATGAAGACGAATAATACTTTATGTCATATAGATGAAATTTGTCTCTCTCAATATTAATTCTTTTCCAAAAATGATTGTGCTTGAATGTAAGACGATAAGCAAATGCAAGAAATATAATAATAGTGAACTAAAAAAAATACCCGAGAAACAAGAATGATAAAAATGCAGTTTCCTAACAGAACCAGAAGCCACACCCATTCTTTTCCCTTGCTGGTCATTAAACCTGATAGATGATACTATGAGCGATACTAAAGCACAACTGTGTCTTGCTTAATGATACAATCGTTGTAAGAACAGTATTCAAAATGAAAAAAATGCCGAACGCTAGTGATGAAAATAGAAATGATTGTCTAAAATACTGTATTTGCTTATAACTAAACCAATATGACTTAAAGAGGTCATACGACGCATATGATTAATCTTTAAATTCTTATTAAAAAAAAAAATATATGAATTAGAAGAAGGGGGCGTTAATGAAATGAATGTTGATTAATCCGCAGGCTATCAAGTTTTTATGGCCATGGAAGGGTAATCCCCTGATCTAGCAAACTCAAAACCATTAAAACAAGAAAAGGATTGAAAGGATAGGATGGGAGGAGCCTGTACCAACCGTGTGTCACACGATCGTACATAGTTCATTTTGTGTATATATTATGCTTGTATCTTCGCTCTTCCCTCGCATTAAAAAGAACCTGAATAAACATGCCTGTTTTTCTCCCCGGTAATGGTGTCGGTTTTGAACAGGAAATTTCCTGTTGCATTGAGCTTTTGTATATAAAGGAGTGTTCTATAATAAACTAACTCGGTTGCTTTCATCCTGTCATTCAGTCACAACCATGCTCTCGGCTCGTCACATTGGTGAAAGTTTCAAGGGGGGAGGGTCACTCCGGGGTCACCAACGTGATGGGCCGAGAGAATAGTTGTGACTGAAAGACAGGATGAAAGCAACTGAGTTACTTTATTATAGAACACTCTCCTTTATATACAAAAGCTCAATGCAACAGGAAATTTCATGTTCAAAATCGACACCGTTGCCAGTGAGAAAAACAGGCATGTTTATTCAGGTTCTTTTTAGTGCGAGGGAAGAGCGAAGATACAAGCATAATATATACACAAAATGAAATATGTACGATCGTGTGACACATGGTTGGTACAAGCCTAACCAATAAAGAATAGGCAGAGTTATCTTTTCAATGAGATTGAATTTTCAAGTCGGGTAAAGGAGAGACAAAAGATGCCTCATGTATCACCATTGTTGTTAAAGAAACAATTACCTCTGCTAATACCACTCCGTTAATCACCTACAAGACAACACACAAGTTGACTTTGTACGCCTTTCGATGAAGCTAAATTACAACAGGTTCTTTGGTTGAAAGTAAATTCCTATTCACCTAATAAAACTTTATGTGAAAAAGAACAATAAAAGTTTTACTTCAACGGCGCTAATAGGGAGATACTTAAGAAAGTCGTCAGCTTCCAAGCCATAGAGAGAAAGTTCCATCTTCCTTCGCCTCCGTCGTAATCGTTAAAAGGCCGTTTTCTTCAGTATCCTATTCAGCTACTTAGGATCTTTTATATAAATGAACTCTCTCGTGCGGGGCATTAAAATAAGCTACCTTTCTCGTATAAACATTTCACTTTTATTTTCATTCTAAAATGTTTCATATTCTATGTTTACTTATACCGTAACGATGAAATTCTACAATGTAAAGGGCATCTTCATGGTTAATTCGACCTGCAGTCATAAAATTATGACCAACGTGAAAAGTCCCTTCTAGGGTTTTCTATTTAAGATATATAATGCTTAGTAAACATGAATCTTTTTTTTTTTTTTTATGAGATTAACCATTTGAAACTGGCTAGACACTACATTTATAAATCCATTTGTTTCTGCTGTATGGCGAAAGCATATCTAAATTCAAAAGACATGTACAAAAAAAAGAGAAAAAAAAAAAAACTTTCTGAACAACCACATTTGGTTATAAGGGTACTGATATCATGCTACTCCGATTATCATTTGATGAAAGAGGATTAAATCAGTTGGTCTCACTTTAGAATTTATAACGAGATGATATCTATAGCTGGATTAAAATTTTACACACACGTGCTCACACACATGGGTGTATTAGTCATTTAAGGTAGAAAATACACTTGCATATATGTATGTAGAGGTGTACACACACACACACACATACATATATATATATATATATATATATATATATATATATATATATATATATATATATATATATATATACTCAAGAAACATGTGCCCAAATATAAAGCAGATCTGCACTTCGCGACTTTCCACATCTAGTAGTAAACTGACACCGAAACGACACTTATCCTCTTGGTTTACATTACCGAGTCAGCAGGGCACACTAGACGAAGGCACAAATGAGATTTAAAAGACTATTCAGACTTGCTTTCATTTTCCCGGGCCGAGAGCTTCCTGAGAAATGTTTCTCTTACGAGGAAATAGATGGCTTCCTTTTGCCCAAGAGATTTTTATAAATCTTACGAAATGAACTTTTATATTTTTCTCGTATCCAATTTATCCTTCTTTATGAACTTCAAGAACTCAGGCTCTTTGAGTTACTGTCAAGTAAAAAAATGTCAACTCAGGCTCTTTGAGTTACTGTCTAGTAAACAAATGTCAACTCAGGCTCTTTGAGTTACTGTCAAGTAAACAAATGTCAACTCAGGCTCTGAGTTATTGTCTAGTAAACAAATGTCAACTCAGGCTCTTTGAGTTACTGTCAAGTAAACAAATGTCGACTCAGGCTCTTTGAATTACTGTCAAGTAAACAAATGACAACTCAGGCTCTTTGAGTTACTGTCAAGTAAACAAATGTCAACTCAGGCTCTGGGTTATTGTCTAGTAAACAAATGTCAACTCAGGCTCTTTGAGTTACTGTCAAGTAAACAAATGTCGACTCAGGCTCTTTGAGTTACTGTCTAGTAAACAAATGTCAACTCAGGCTCTTTGAGTTACTGTCTAGTAAACAAATGTCAACTCAGGCTCTTTGAGTTACTGTCGAGTACACAAATGTCAACTCAGGCTCTTTGAGTTACTGTCTAGTAAACAAATGTCAACTCAGGCTCTTTGAGTTACTGTCGAGTACACAAATGTCAACTCAGGCTCTTTGAGTTACTGTCTAGTAAACAAATGTCAACTCAGGCTCTGGGTTATTGTCTAGTAAACAAATGTCGACTCAGGCTCTTTGAATTACTGTCAAGTAAACAAATGTCAACTCAGGCTCTTTGAGTTACTGTCAAGTAAACAAATGTCAACTCAGGCTCTGGGTTATTGTCTAGTAAACAAATGTCAACTCAGGCTCTTTGAGTTACTGTCTAGTAAACAAATGTCAACTCAGGCTCTTTGAGTTACTGTCAAGTAAACTAATGTCATCTCAGGCTCTGGGTTATTGTCTAGTAAACAAATGTCAACTCAGGCTCTTTGAGTTACTGTCAAGTAAACAAATGTCGACTCAGGCTCTTTGAGTTACTGTCTAGTAAACAAATGTCAACTCAGGCTCTTTGAGTTACTGTCTAGTAAACAAATGTCAACTCAGGCTCTTTGAGTTACTGTCAAGTACACAAATGTCAACTCAGGCTCTTTGAGTTACTGTCTAGTAAACAAATGTCAACTCAGGCTCTTTGAGTTACTGTCAAGTACACAAATGTCAACTCAGGCTCTTTGAGTTACTGTCTAGTAAACAAATGTCAACTCAGGCTCTTTGAGTTACTGCCAAGTAAACAAATGTCAAATCAGGCTCTTTGAGTTACTGTCAAGTACACAAATGTCAACTCAGGCTCTGGGTTATTGTCTAGTAAACAAATGTCAACTCAGGCTCTTTGAGTTACGGCCAAGTAAACAA
>NC_090745.1:106715521-106718021 GCF_036898095.1 Palaemon carinicauda | reverse complement strand
AACCACCAAGAACAAAACACGTCCAAACTGACAAATTAATTATTGCCAAATGTTATCTATTGATCCGTTTAATCGAGTTCCATGCCATTCTGTTCACAATCCTTCCGTGGGTCGCTCAAAGTAATTGAATAGCTTTAGGAAAAAAACCATGACTGGGCGAGAAAAACCTAATGAAGATAATAAGGGCCCGGTCTTTTACTGTACACGTTTAATCAGGTTTTTTTTTTTTTAGTGAATCTTTAACCTGGATTGATTAACCCCATAAAGAAAACGGATCACGTTTAAGCTGTTACGTTTTACTTGTTTACTTCTGATATACATTCATGTTTATGCGTTCTTAATAACCAGTTTCCAAAACGCAAGGTTGGCTCTTTTAAAACAGTAAAATAAAGTCACTGCATTTCTCATTCATTAAGTGAATATTAAAAGTCATCAAATTTCAATGCCTTTAGCACCTTATCTGGCTAACACTTCATTGATGACCTTCTCTGCCGAATATCAAATACTTTGCACCAATAAAGTTTTTCCATTTTCTCTAGGAAAGGAGCTTTCGTTTTTCGCCAGGGAAAGAGTTTTCCATTTTCGCCAGGTAAAGAATTTTCCATTTTGGCCAGGCAACTAGAGCATCTAAAACATTGCCGAGTCTTCTTTGCTATCATCTAGCCAACCGTTTGTCTTGTCTTTATCTGTCTCTCCTTTTGAACCCTTCTTGTTGATTAAAAAGTCTTAGCAGTGGATCATCTCCCATTTACATTCAACAGTTAAGGGTACCTGACACTTGCACGCATTCGTGGCACGCACTGGCACACATTGATGCGCGAACTCGCGTGAACGAGCCGTGAAAATGTCGTGAACAGTGCGGGAACTCGCGTGACAGAGCGTACCAATGCGTGCCATGCGTGCCCAGAACTTTGAAATGTTTAAAGTTTGTGGCACGCATTGGCACGCACAAAATAGTCGTGAAATAGTCGTGAACGATGCCCCAACTGGAGTGAACTGGAGTGAACAGTGCGGGAACTGGCGTGAACTGGAGTGAACGATGCGGGAAGTGGCGTGAACTTTATAATGAAGAGAAACAAAAAGGAAACGAAAAAATTAATGAAAAGGAAAGAAAAATAAACCTAATAAATTTTTATATTTGCTGTTTTAATGTGAAAATAATATTATATCTTATTTCAAACTATTTCTATAACTTTAAAATGAAGAGAAACAAAAAGGAAACGAAAAAATTAATGAAAGAAAAATAAACCTAATAAATTTTCATATTTGCTGTTTTAATGTAAAAAAAAATTATATCTTATTTCAAACTATTTCTATAACTTTATAATGAAGAGAAACAAAAAGGAAACGAAAAAAAATAATGAAAAGGAAAGAAAAATATAAACCTAATAATTGTTTATATTTGCTGTTTGAATGTAAAAATAAAATGATGTCTTATTTCCTGCACACACTTATTTTTCTCTATTACCAATCAAGACCCAAAACTTTTATTTTAAATAAAAATGAACTGAAAAATAAACCCAAGAAATTTTTAAGTTTGCTGTTTGAATGTAAAAATAAAATGATGTTTTATTTCATCAACATACTTATTCTTCTTTATTACCTTAAAATGAAGAGCAAAACAAATTTTTTCTGTTTGCTGTTTTAATGTTAAAATAAAATGATTTCTTATTTCAACACACTTTTTTCTCTATTACCTTAAAATCAACAGCCTAAAAACTTTTCATGTTTGCTGCTTTTAATGTTAAAATAAAATGCTTTCTTAATACTTGTACATATTTTATGTCTGCTATTTATATGTAAATCAAATGCTTTCTTATTGAAACAAAAATAAAGGGCAACAAAAAATACAAACGAAAAAGATACGTTTCTTCTCCTCAATGCAATGGTGTCTCTGACAGAAAGCATTGTTGTCTCTTCCGAAGCCAATCCAAGAATGTCCTCGGGTTGGAGAAGCCCCGTTTTTATATGGAGTGGCCAATTCGTGAACTGGCGTGAACGATGCGGAAACGATGCGGAATGATGAGCGAACTCGCGTGAACGTGTCGTGAACTTCTCGTGAACTACGCGTGCCAATTCGTGCCATCGCGTGAACGTCGCGTGAAAGATGCGCGAACTGGTCGTGAACAGTGCGGGAAAAACACCAGTGCGCGTGCCAGTGCGTGGCAAAAATGCGCGCAAGTGTCAGGTAGGCTTTACACCTCGACTCTATGGAGGACAGCTGGCTCAACAACCCTTTTCTAAACGCTTTGCGTTACCCACGCACTCGTATCTTGTAATCAAAATTTGTGAACCTGCTGACGCTATCAAATGGAATACAATGAAACTGTAGGGGCGAAATGAGGTCATATAAACAAAGATAGAAATAGAAATAGTACAATTTTTTTATCTGCGTGTAGCTTACATTCAGTTCTACAATTACACTTTACTCTCATGATAACTGACAGAAAGCGCATGATCTACTAAGATTCATGGTATAATCTTACTGATTCTAAAAATA
>NC_090745.1:106705521-106708021 GCF_036898095.1 Palaemon carinicauda | reverse complement strand
AATAATAATAATAATAATGATGATATGATGATGATGATGATGATGTATTACACTTCAGCTTCGTTAAGGTGGAATTTCGTTACCTAAATATAACTCAATTCTACATTAGGTATAATCATTCATAAGTGATAGAAAAGAAGCATCAGTTCAACCGTAATATCCTTATTAAAAATTCACGAAAAATTAAGATATTTTGAGAGAGGAAGGTGCCAGGTTTCACATTCACCCAAAGAGGATATTAGGGACATCTTTCAATACTTAAGACTAATTGATTATTATTCACGAAATACCAGAAGGTTCTAAAACATAAAGCCTAATAACAAAAGTGGCTCTATTCAAGAATAATTAGTCAAAAACCCCTGACACAATAAATTCCTCTGTAATCTACTTAATCTATTCTTATCGGTCTTCCTTAACAGCTTTTTTTTATGAGCCTAAATTATGTCAAATATAGATCCCATTTTTTTTCTTCTTTTTTTTCCATGAGCCTAAATTATGTAATATAAATCCTCCAAAACTCGTCTATCATGAGGCTACAACTATATATAAAACACTAGTGTACTTTTGCAGTTAAAATCACTATGGTTTCGTATCGCATACTTGTATGCATAAGGTGAAAGATGCTGGGAACTTTACCATGTCTATAAGAGGGACTTTTATAACAAGCAGAGGGTCGTCGTTACACAGAGTAAAATAAATTATGCTTATTGGTCTTTATCCGTGCATTTAGTTCTCATTATAACCTAATCCATAAAAACAAAACAAACATTAATAATAATAATAATAATAATAATAATAATAATAATAATAATAATAATAATAATAATAAAAGCACTAGTTAGCACATCTCGTCAAAAAGGACAGCTACATATTTCGATATGCACATACTGTACATGCTCCCCATCTCATCAGGGTATGATTAAACCTTGCCCCCCTCCACCCCCCCCCCACCAACCCGAATGACGGGAAGAGACAAGAGGAATGCTGGTGAACGTGAACGGAATAAATATATATATATATATATATATATATATATATATATATATATATATATATGCGTAAAAATCACAGGAAAACGTGATGCTCAGATGCAGAAGAACCACAGGGAAAATGAAAATACGAAATATACGATTAAGTCCTGACTAGTTTCCTGATACTTCTTCAGAGGACTGAAGAAGTATCACTATATATATATATATATATATATATATATTTATATACATATATATATATATATATATATTATATATATATATATATATATATATATTATATATAGTATATACATATACAGTATATATATTTTATATATATAGTATATACTTTTATATATATATATACATATATATACATATATACTGTATACAGAATACAGTATATAATCAGCCAATTACTTTTTATTATACAGGGGAAATTATATCAAAAATTATTTTATTCTCCTTAATCTGGAAAAGAAATTCATCTTTATGTTCACCAATTCTGATTCCTTCTGGCCAGGTGATAGAGGGGAACTACATTAATTGGTTGACTGATATAACGCAAAAACAGACATAGTGAAACAGAACTAAATACAATCCAATTAAATGTTAAAATATATTAATTCTTAATTCGTAAGATTAAAAACTAAACGCTTTATTTGTATATTTTTCGTCTTTTTACTTTCGACAAACATTTATTATTTTTTTAAATTACTGTATTTACACAAAATTATTTTCCAAAAGGAAATGGGGTCGAAATTACTGCTCAATGTTCCCTTTAAAGGGAGGCTGCAAAAATCAAATAATTTTGTTGCATAACATCAACGGAATATGTTCAGCCAGAGAGAGAGAGAGAGAGAGAGAGAGAGAGAGAGAGAGAGAGAGAGAGGCATGTCAATATTAACACTGGAGCAAATACAGCGACCTGAATTATTAAAATCTGTTTCGATAAGATAAGCTGCAAACCGCAAACGCGAGTTTGTAAACAAGGATGGGTGTGTTCAAGCGGTCTAAATCGAAAACGAGTTAGGGGAGTGTTTGCATTCCATTGAAGGTTTTCAGTATCGAGTAAGAGTTTACTCAAGATATGGCAATGGAATAAGGTACGGGTAAATTATAACTTAATGCTTTTAGTTGCATGAAGTAGAATCTGGAATAAAAGTAATCTTGTTGGTTTTTATAAGTTTTGTGTATCATTAAATATCTAAATTATTACATAATCACAAAAGGACAATAGTCAATCTTTTATGTCGTTGAAATGACAACACAGGCTACATACATTTAATGCACATATATGCACACTGAAACAACACAGACAAACACACATAGCACACTGAAACCACACAGACAAATAGACAGACATACATATACATATATGTAAACATATGTGCATGTGTGCGTACATCCCGACCACCGTAAAGCCGATCATCAATAAATCAAATTAGTAAATTTTCTGGAAAACATCAATATAATTGCAACCATACCGACAGAAAATAATATTCGTAATTCCGATTCCCCGAATA
>NC_090745.1:106693021-106700521 GCF_036898095.1 Palaemon carinicauda | reverse complement strand
ATATATATATATATATATATATATATATATATATACAGTATACATATACATTTTATACATTATATGTACATATATATACATACCGGTATATATACAGTATACATATACATTTTATACATTATATATATATATATATATACATATATATACATATATATACAGTATACATATACATTTTATACATTATATATACATAAATATATAATGCTTTACTTTCTATAGAGAAAACGATAAAAACGTAAAATTATTGATAATAATCGAGAGAGAGAGAGAGAGAGAGAGAGAGAGAGAGAGAGAGAGAGAGAGAGAGAGAAGAACATCCTGTGAAGATTTTCCCGACCAAAAAAAAAAATTTTCGCCTTCAAAAAGTTTTAAAACTGCATTGCCTGAATGTCAAATACAGTGCACATATTTTCGAAATCAAATTTGGGGTAGATAATGGGTTTTCGACTACAAAAAAAAAAAAAAAAAAAAAAAAAAAAAAAAAAAAAAAAAAAAAAAAAAAAAAAAACTAACAAAGTTTTCAACATAAAGACCAGGTGTGTTTTTTATGATAAACGAAATTCAGTGTCTTCACTTTGGTTTTTATAAAATAATTTTTTTTTTTTTACATCTCTTTGCAAACAGCTATATCCTTTAGGAGTTCAAGTCAAATATCATCCATAGTCAACTACAGATTGAGGTAAAATATGAGCTCAAGTCAATATCACCTCAAGTAAATACAAATTGAGGTTGAAATTCCTTAAGTTGAGGTTAAATACGAGTTCAATTAAAATATCACTTCAAGTCAATCATGAGATCAAGTAAAATATAAGTTTAAGCCACATAGGAGAGCGAGTCAATTAGGATTTCAAATCAAATATTAGTTATGGTCAAATATTGGTTTTAAGTCAAATATGTGAATTTCAAGTCCAATAATATGTGTAAAAGTAAATTACCGGTTAAGCAAATTATGAGGTCAGATTAAGTCAGTAGGCAAAGGTCAAACATAAATTCAAATCAAAACAAGAATTCAAGTAAATAACTGTTTCAAGCCAAATATGAATTCAAGGCAATTAAAAGTTAAAGTCAATAATAAAATGAAGTCAAATATGAGTTTAAGTCAATTAAGAGTTCAAGTCAAATATGAGTTGAAATCTATTAGGAGTTCAAGTCAAATAGAGTTAGAGTCAACTGGGAGTTCAAGACCAATGTAATTTAGCTAATTGGGAAATCTCGTCAAATAAGAGTGGAAGTTTATTAGAAGTTCAAGTCATATATGAGTTTGGGTCAATTAGGAGTTCGAATCAATTATGAGTTTTGAGTCAATTAGGAGTTCAAGTCAAGTATGAGTAAAAGTCCAGAGTTCAAGTCAAGTATGAGTAAAAGTCCAATTAAGAATTCAAGTCAAAGTTCGAGTCAATTATGATTTGACGCCATATATGAGTTCGAGTCAATCATTAGCTCAAATCAAATATTTATTCCACATACCATAATACTTATATCAGGTAAATGAAAACGAGAAAAACACGAAATATATAAAACGCCCAATACATAATTAGTAACAAACCATATGCTAATTAATTACCGAACAAAGAAAACTCCTCATCAGCTTATTGGCACAAAGACCTTAATGACCATCCAACACTGATATTTTTAGACTCCGAAGAACCAAGACGCTTATCTACCCCTCCACTGACCGATCTATTTCAAGGTAAGAAGAAAAAACCTGTAATTACTCCCGAAACAATTAGCTAGAGCATTCACGAACAGGTAAGACTTCCATAGCTAAGCCCCCTCTACGTTTGTCTATAATCCCCAAACATATTCTTGGAGGGGTTCAGGTGCAAGTGCTGGTCTTCTATTACTCTCTGTTACCAAACGCAGGTCCCTATTTCATTAGGGAAGGAGAGGCAGTGGGTGTTTGCAGAATAACTTGCAGGGAGCTGGTTTCTACGGATATAATCAGACTAACAAGGGATGGTGGGACGAGTATTATTTCGGTCTGGAGGAAATCATTTTATAGATGTTAATTGTTATTACCGTTAGCATATAGTCTCTGGGTATCAAGATGATTGCATTCTATTTGGTGTTTGTATTGAACAAACAGAAGTCCGTCTTTCATAATCATAAATTATATAAATCAACTTCTTTACCATTCTGAATAAAGACTGATGTTATAAATGCTTAGCTTTGTTAGCTAGTTAGTTAAATTCTCTCTCTCTCTCTCTCTCTCTCTCTCTCTCTCTCTCTCTCTCTCTCTCTCTCTCTCAGATCTTTGTTATTTAGAAAATTACTCCGCTTCTCAAGGTCCATCAAATGTTTAACGATAATTATAGCTTGCGCCAAAGGTTAAGGGTGTAATGTAATTGGCGTAGAATACCTTCCTAAATATTGGTTTAACCGAGCAGTAATAAAACGTAGTGATGTAATCGAACAAACAAATAACCCTTATTACAATCTTGGTGAGGTAATAAGAATTTGATCATTCATAACGTTACGCCTCTTGAAAAGAATAACTACATTAGCCTGTGACGTGTTATTTGCACCTAAAGTAGCATATTCAAAATTTTCGGAAAAAAATAGGTAATTCATAAAAAAATCAATCAAAATGTTACAGTTATATATTTTCAAGCCCACATCTTATCGGTCAGCCAAAATGTTAACTTAAGGGAAGAAAAGTGAGGTATAAAATATACATTTAAAGTGAAGTATAAATAATACATTTTGAAATCACATATCCATCGTTTTATGGAAAATACTGTACATTATTGTACTGTGGACTCATCTCAATTTGATATACTACACTAATAAATAAATTAAACCATTTGAAAAACAAGTCTGACAGTATTTCAACATATTTATCGATTGCCATTTATTCATATATCGTTTTAAACATGCTGTTAAAGCTAATTGTATTAGAAAATCATATATAATCATTTTAGCTTTGAATAACATGCTAAGATGACGTCACAACATAGGTAAGACGCTGGATTCCATAAATATATATATATATATATATATATATATATATATACATATATATATATATATACACACACATATATATATATATATATATATAATATACATATATTATATATATATATATATATATATATATATATAAGTATATATTGTATGCGCATCCATTACATTTACTACTACTTTTCTTAAACTATTTTTTATAACCATCCCACCAAACAAAGTTCAAACAATATTTTTCTTTACATTAGGTATGAAAAAAGTATCATTGCTATTTTTCTTCATTAGTCATCGAGGAAACCTACAGCACTAACATATTTAGATTCTACAATATTCATATATAAGTTCATGTATCCCCGGGTAGGCGCCATGTGTTACCTAACAAACGGGGCAAGTATTACCATCGTCTCTGTATCCCTACTTCCCGAATATCCAATTTCAATCAAATAAGACTTTACTTCATAAATTTACATCCATTGCAGTAAAAAATGACTATCCTTCAGCGGTCCTCCTTTTATTTAAATGTCTGTACCAACCGTGTGTCACACGATCGTACATAAATTATTTTGTATATATTATGCTTGTATCTGCGCTCTTCCCTCGCACTAAAAAGAACCTGAATAATCATGTCTGTGTGTCGCCTATGTAACATTGTCATTTTCTCGAACACGTATTTTCCTGTTGCCTTGAGGTTTTGTATATAAAGGAGAGTGTTCTTTAATAAAGTACTCAGTTGATTGCATCCTGCCTTTGAAAGATAACCTTTCTCTCGGCCCGTCACATGTCCAATTCCTTCACCGCAAATCGACTAATCGTCCTCAAACTACAAATCCAGCCTCACATTTATACAACGTGCATAATAAAATTGATATACGTTGATAGTAATTCATATAGAGCATTCCAGCGTAATGCCAAGCCTAACTGAAGCTATGTATTATCGCTTGTATCCGCTGATTCTTGCACTATTAACATTATGCCTCACTGTGAGTTTATGTTGCGTAAGTACAGGGAAAGAAAATCCTTTACTTCCTGAAGCAATAAATTTTCGTGAGGGTATTTATCCTTTATTTCCTGTTTCTCTTATGTTTACGACCACTACAGTATCTTCCACTTGCATATTCATGGGCTTCTTTGGTTATCGTATCTATGCCAATTAACGTTTTTTAAAAAGTTTAGAGTTACAAGATATATTCAAAATAATCAAAATAGATATTTACTGATCATCAAATCTACACCAGTTTAAATTGGATTTAAGTTGAAGTTTATAGTTTCCTGAAATAAATAAAAGAGTTAACGACAACGAGGATACATAAGGAATCATCAGATTTAATTAACAGAGGGTGTAAGTCACTTGAACTTGGAGTGTTAGTATTGTTAATAACCACAAATTTGAATATTTCATGCAATCTATAACTTCACTGGCTTAAGGTAGTGAATAGAATTCCTGCTTATTTTCCCCTCTAAGCCTCCATTCACTTGATTAGATCTAACTGTTGATAACGATATATTAATTCCTTAACCGATCTAACTGTGAAAATTAAAATACCTTGAATTTTTTCCTCCCTCCTTACAGCTACCTCATATAACAAAAAAAAAAAAAAAAAAAAAAAAAAAATTATGACTTTTGGTCATAAATCTATTGAAAAATAACTTTTGAAAATTGCAACCCTTAAGACAAAGTAGAGATAACGTTTCAAACAAAATTTTGATATATCAAGAATAAATATTTAAATTACCCTTAAAATCAGCAATATTTTATCGAGATGGAGAAGCAAATTCCTTATTACAGGATACAGCCGAGAAACAGCAACGTGGATACACCGCATCGCCTTTACCCTGTCCTCATCAACAATACTATAAATGATAATACGAATATTCTCCCTCTTTTCTTTATTAAGAATTCTCTCTCCCATTATTCTTTTTCTTAATATCTCGTTTCTCTCAAAGATAATACCTACTTCTAATCCTTTCCTTCAGCACTTTTCTCTATCATTACCAAATTAGAACTTCAGTATGAGGTTGGACAGCAAGAAGGAAGAAAGAAAGCCCCGACGGTCATGAAGTGGGAGGCTAAAAAGAGGGTTCAAGGGATGTAAAATATTGACTACAGTGCGCCTAGCGCAATACACAGACAGCACTAACACCCTACGAAAACAATTTTTCTGTTATTGCACATATATCCAGTTCTAAATTCCCTGGTTAAGCAGCCATTAGAATTAGCTTTACTACCATCTCCCGATTCTTTTATATCTCTAATAAGAACAATTCCTGTATTCATGCAGAAATACCAATTCAAATATATTCAAATGACAATAGGGTCATCTAGGTATAATACTCCATTGTGTACATGAACAGTGAGACTATTTCTCTCGTAAAAAATCAAGCCTTTTTAAGTAACGTAAAATGCAGTAATAAATCAGTTTGAATTGTACCTAATGTTAATTTCTCACTGCGATAATTTAAGTTTAATGTATATTTTTTTACGGAGAAAGGTTACCTCTTGCCACGTAATGGCTATAAATTAACCAAATTAAATATTCAAATTTATTAGGAAGCAGGGGTAATTATTAAACTAAAGTTCAAATTAAATTAGGGCAAAACGAATAACGACTTAACAGGGAAATATACAGATCTTGGGTCATTTATTCATTCGTTGTCAAAAAGATTAATAATTTCAATTAATCGTCTTTTTTCACATTAAAGAAAAAAGGAAATGAGAGAAATAAACTACTAATCATAAATCAAACAAGATATATAAACACATACATTTATACATATTCATTATATTTACATATACATTATATATACATGTACAGTGTATACATAAATACACCGGAATCAGTTCTCCCCATTTCATGTTATAACTAATTAGATACAACCGAATCCTGATATCTAAAGTTTCATTTCATAACTAACTATGTCTTCACTTTCTACTTAAAAGTGCAACTTATGACTTCTCCGCAAGCTAAATACAATCTTTTTATACCAAATCGAAAGTTTCCAAAAGTGCCAATTTACGCAAAAATATATATTGGTTTCCCCTTATATCTTCTTAATCACCCATTAACCTTTGTCCCCCAATAATTCTCCTACCCATCCACTACGCTGGTCTTTTTCTTTCTTTTATCGTTACAATTTAGATGGTCTTTCCTTTCCGTATATGCTAATTTTCCCTAGGTTTCCTTTAAAATAGCCCCTCCGCAGAATTTGCTTATATTTTCCCATAACCACACCGTTAATAACCTGAGTTATCTTAGTTCTTTCAAATAACCTACGCATTTTAATCACCTTATATTTTATCTCCTCAGATTTTCACACCATTGGTTTTCTCTTGGTTAGTCTGTGTGTTCGGGTCTTCCACCCTCTTTCAACTTCTGTAATTCTTCTTGGTCCCACTTTCCACAGCATATGAGCTCACGTAATTCGCTCTAGACTCCTGTTTCCTCTTGGTTTTTGTAATTTTTAAGATCGCTGTTAATTCTTCGCCATCCTTATTCCCAAAAATAAATTTTCACTCTCTCTCTCTCTCTCTCTCTCTCTCTCTCTCTCTCTCTCTCTCTCTCCTTTACATTTGCTAACCCCCAACCTTCTTCAAGCTATCACATTTCTTGAAAATAATTCTCTCCGAGCTGCCTCATTTTTATTATCCACCAACCATCTAAATTCTGAGACCTGATATTCCCTGTCACTAAATGTTAATGTATATCATATATCGTGCTACTTGAACGTTTGCATTTTCTTTGGAGACTTGCGTCACAACCATTATTTTAAAAGATTATGTATACTTTAGCGGCAACATTTTCTTTTCAAAGGGAAAATAATCCAAAAATCCATTATTTATACGAGATACTGCTCAAAAGCTTCTATTCTCAAATATTGCGTCAAATATAGTAATAAAAATAGTTACAAAACTGCTTATTACTTAAAATGATAGAAATGCACTTCGCGAACATTCATAGTTACAATTGTATATTAGTGAATTTTAATGTTAGGATAAATATCCTTTTTGAAATTAGGGCGATTAATGAAAAGTCTGATGGGATCCATAAATACTTTTTGCATAAATCTTTTCATTATATAATTTTTCAACGAATTTCTGCTATCTCTACGGCCAATTCCGTTGGACAGCTAAAATGACAAAAATTACCAACTACCATTTTTTCAATGCTTCAAGTAAGTAAGATAAAAACAGTTTTTAATTAAACACAATTTTATGAAATGAATTTCTTCAAAGTTTGACAACACCCACATTACGACTGAAACCCCTCGAGGTAAGCATGAAAAAAAAAATCCTTACAAGGTAAAAATAATATTTGTGCTTATACCAATCTAAGTAAAAAGATCCACGAAAGGCATAAATGAATTCCTTAGTTTGTTTACCAGTACTAGAAGAGAGCAGATTCAGTCTCCGTCGCATCGGGGCAAAAAAAGAAAAAATACCATTGAGAACTGGAAGGTTAAGTCTTCCGATGCTGGGACTGGATTGACTCCCCAAACAACGCTCTCCCCCTCCACTCCCACCCCCCCCCCCCTCCA
>NC_090745.1:106673021-106685521 GCF_036898095.1 Palaemon carinicauda | reverse complement strand
CAAAAGCGAAAGACTCCGTAGACGATGCTTTAAGATAAGTATTAAGAAAGTAGTAGTATTCCAAGCTTCACACCTACCCCAAACAAAACCTCCCACGTAATCCAATAGTTAGTTTCCCTGATTTATCTTGCCACTGATGCTTTGCGGCTTACGACAACTATTATTATTATTATTATTACTTGCCAAGCTACAACCCTCGTTGGAAAAGCAAGATGTTGTAAGCCCAAGGGCCCCAACAGGGAAAAATAGCCCAGTGAAGAAAGGAAATAAGGAAATAAATAAATGATGAGAACAAATTAACAATAAATCATTCTAAACACAGTAACAACGTCAAAACAGATATGTCATATATAGACTATAAAAATACTTATGTCAGCCTGTTCAACATAAAAACCTTTGCTGCAACTTTGAACGTTTGAAGTTCTACTGATTCAACTACCCGATTAGGAAGATCATTCCACAAGTTGGTCACAGCTGGAATAAAACTTCTAGAATACTGTGTAGTATTCAGCCTCATGATGGAAAAGGCCTGGTTATCAGAGTTAACTGCCTGCTTAGTATTACGAACAGGATGGAATTGTCCAGGAAGATCTGAATGTAAAGGATGGTCAGAGTTATGAAAAATCTTATGCAACATGCATAATGAACTAATTGAACGACTGTGCCAAAGATTAATATCTAGATCAGGAATAAGAAATCTAATAGACCGTAAGTTTCTGTCCAACAAATTAAGATCAGAGTCAGAAGCTGAAGACTAGACAGGAGAACAATATTAAAAACAAGGTAGAATAAAAGAATTAAAACACTCCAGAATAGATTGATCACTGAAAATCTTGAAAGACTTTCTCAATAAGCCAATTTTTTTGTGTAATGGAAGAAGATAGACCTAATGCGTTTCTCAAAAGTAAATTTACTGTCCTTGACCTACTTACAATCAAACTTTGAGTTTTGTTAGGTCTCTCTATGGCTTGCCTAAACGTGTGAACTTAAAAATTCGGAATAAAAGTAGCTAGTGTGGAAATCTGAGGCAAATCAATTAACCTATTTCATGAATAGTGATGCTCGATAAAGCTATATGTTCACTTTTTCAATTACGTTTATGATCCAGGAAATATTTTGATAACACTGCTTACGAAAAAAAATATGCTGTAGTGTAATATCATTCTATTGCAATCTCAACATGTTATGGAGTTCAAACTGTGGTATAAAGAGGGAATTTTCAGAAAAGAGAGAGAGAGAGAGAGAGAGAGAGAGAGAGAGAGAGAGAGAGAGAGAGAGAGAGAGAGAGAGAAAGAAGCAAACTAACAAACATTTAATCAAATTATATTCAATGATCCAGGAAATATTTTGATAACACTGCTTACGAAAAAAAAAATATGCTGTAGTGTAATATCATTCTATTGCAATCTCAACGTGTTATGGAGTTCAAACTGTGGTATAAAGAGGGAATTTTCAGGAGAGAGAGAGAGAGAGAGAGAGAGAGAGAGAGAGAGAGAGAGAGAGAGAGAGAGAGAGAGAGAGAGAGAGAGTAGTAGTAGTAGTAGTAGTAGTAATAATAATAATAATAATAATAATAATAATAATAATAATAATAATAATAATAATACTTTATTTCCAAATAAATACATTGGGTATTATACATTATTTATAAAGCAACATATAGAATAGTGATTACTGATATTGTGATTACATTAAAATGCAACATTTACATGAGAGATGCTTCCATATAAATCTTTTGACTACCAACTAAAATACATTTGGTCCACTACTTGCATTAGTATGACTTTAAAGTAGAAATAAAATAACTTAAAATGGTAAAACTCATTAAAATTCTATACAGTGTGCAAAATTAAGGTAGACCCCATAAAACATTAAAAACTGATATTCCCAAGTAAACTAGCAAGCATTTAATCAAATTATATTCAATTGTAGTCTAACGAACAAATTCCGATTAACCAAAGTCAAAATCAATCCAGATAACAGACGAAGCAAACGAAAGAAAAAAAATCGATTTGCAGCAAAGTATTGGTCGGACGCAGCTCTACCTATAACTGGGGAAGTCCTTTCGCAAGCGAAGACCCGAAGCCTTGAAGTTTTGATAAGTAAGAGCAAGTTAAAGAAGTTTATGGCGTGCTCAAGGAAAAGACACAGCAACATCAGCTTTAGTAAAGTGCTTCTTGTGGTGCACTTGTAGCCAGTAGATAGATACTTTCAGTTGGGAAAGTTTAGCAAAACTTAGGCAAAAAGCCAAAGGATTACTTTGTTGGAGGAAAAGCCTTAATCCTCGCCTCGGTAGAGATAACACGTTATTTGCTTTACTCGGTGTTGGTAAAATTTGATTTGATGAGTTCTTTAATCTCTCTCTCTCTCTCTCTCTCTCTCTCTCTCTCTCTCTCTCTCTCTCTCTCTCTCTCTCTCTCTCTATATATATATATATATATATATATATATATATATATATATATATATATATATATATATATATATAAATCTGTTGTGTGAAGGTCATGTCAGGATTCCCAGAAAATTGTGGAAAATAAAGTAAATTAAAATTGGACTACAGTTTCTCTTCCTATTCCGATCATTTGAAGTATCAGCTACGAGAAAATTGTTCCTTAAGTAATTTGTTTGTTTTTTATTTAAAATGAAGAAAATAAATAGCCTAAAAAACCTATCGGCAAATCAACTGAAATCAAAATATCAGGCTCTGAGAGAAAAAAAAATAAAGGAATCTGATAAATCAAATTATTTGTAACGGTAAATTTATATATAAAAGTAAAATGCAAATGAATTTTTGAATAAATTGTATATACTATCCATACAATAATCCAAATCATGCAAGTCAGTCTTGTTCCCGAATGAAAACGCTGAAGAATTTATTCCCTTTTATGCATTCATAGTAACAGTGGGCTTTCAGTTTATTCTTTTAATTTCATGTTATGGTAATTATATTATCTGTTAAGGAGTCTACTGAAATTGGTGAAATCTAGCATCAGATGGTTAGCATTAATTGGATCGTCCCACCGTGGAAATGTAAATTAAGAAAATATCAATTTATAACAAGCAAATTCATCTCTCTCTCTCTCTCTCTCTCTCTCTCTCTCTCTCTCTCTCTCTCTCTCTCTCTCTCTCTCTCTCTCATGTAAACAATCATTCTTCTTTTGTGATTTCCAGGTGAAAGTGAAAGTGATGTGCATTGACGGGCCAAGGGAGCTGATCTTCAAATCCGCCAGGAGCTGCGAATGTTTCCACTGTAAAAAGTACTAAGAAGAAAGCGGACGAGAGAAGAGGAAAGGAAAGCTGAGGAAAGGAAAGATGGAGGAAAACTCGATAATCATGTGGACGTTATGGGTACGGGGAAGAGAAGATGATGTCAGAGATTTGATTGTGATGAAAAGAGTCATAGTTAACGGATCCCTGCTTACTACGTACAGATTTTACTTTTTAATTAAGCAATACATTTGACGAGAATGCGCAGTTTCACAACATCTGGATGGCAAGTCGTATACTGTTTATGTATGTTAAAAAGGGTGTTATCAATATACATGTTTAGTGCAATTCATATATAAAGCAAGAACCACCGAACCACTAAAGTAATTATTTTCATACATGATTTATTACTTTAGTAAAGGTAACCTGGCATGTAAAATTAGCAACTAGCAATGGCCTTATTTTGAAAATTTACCAAATAGCACTTTTTATATGTAATAAAATACTTTAAGTTACCATATCAAGTTCAAAATATATCCAAGTAATATTATACTTCTAATAAAACAGCATTATGGTGGTTTCGCAACTGCGACGTTTCCACTTTCAAACATTACAACTTAAACTCAACCAACCAACAGTATCCCATAAAAATAAATTTTATTCATAACACAATAACTCAGACAGATACAAACTGTTATTATTATCATTACATTATATATATATATGTATGTGTGTAAATATATACATATATATATATATATATATATATATATATATATATATATATATATATATATATATATATATATATATATATATATATATATGTATATATTTACACACATACATATATATACATATATATATAAATATATATGATATATATATATATATATATATATATACATATATGTGTGCATATATATATATATATATATATATATATATATATATATATATATATATATATATTTATATATATATATATACCACCACTATTACCAAAAATATACGTAATTTATATTTACATACATAACAGCGATGAAGCCTCAGATATGTTGCGAGGAAGCGCATTGATTTGAAACATATCAAAATATATATATTTATGGTTAATGATAAAGAGCTATGTTGCATATGCTACTTATAACAGCTCCAGTTAAAAATAAAAATCACGAGTACAATTCAACAACCTAAATACCTGTCATACTTGATGATAATATTACTTTGCCCCAGTAAAACTAAATTATCTTTATTGCTGTTATCAATATACTTATATATCGATTCTAACAGCGGTTTGTACCAAGATGTGATGGTTTGTTGCAAGTGTCATTAGCAATTTGTTTTTTGACAGGCGGGCATCGAACCCTCGTTAACCAGCTCTGTTATTATTACAATGATCAATTTTATCTTATATCACGACTTCTTGTATCTATTTGAGCAAAGTGCGGAAAGGCATTTCTCTATAACTTATCATAAACTGTGTCAAATTCATAGCGAAAATCTAAAGCATAATCTTAAGTATCATCCAGTGTGATATAATTCAGAAAGACTGATTCCAAAATAATATTTACGTCCTTCAAGAAATTGTTTTCTAATAATATATATTAAACATTTGACAGAGTTGTAAATAAAATGTATTTCGTTTGATGGCCTTTGTTTCTTAAGCCCTTTCGAATGCTTTGGGTCAAATTTAGACATTTTGGTCCTTAACATAATAATGGATTATTACATAACTGTAATTTGTACATAAGAAAGTTTGTGGTATCAAAGAAATCGTTACTTCGTGATATCAAAATAATCCAGCCTACTGTACAGTTGCATTAAAAAAATATTTACTTCAAAGTTGTTATATTTCTTAAAATATTTTGTCTTTCCTTGCTTCCTTTCCTCAATGGGATATTTTTCTTGTTAGAGCACCTGGGCTTATAGCATCCTGCTTTTCCAGCTAGGGGTGTAGCTTAGCAAATAATAATGATAATAACAATAATAAATAAAAAATAACAATAAATAATAATAATAATAAATAATAATAAAAATAAAAATAAAGATAATACTAATAATAATAAATAATAATATTTAATAAAAATAATAATAATAATAATAATAATAATAATAATAATAATAATATACAATAATAATTAATAATAATATTAATTAATTATAATAATTAATAATAATAAAAATAATATTAATAAAAAATAATAATTAATAATAATAATAATAATAATAATAATGATAATTAATAATAATAAATAATAATAATAATAATGATAATTAATAATAATAATAATAATAATAATAATAATAATAATAATAATAATAATAATAATAATAATTACTTCATTTTATTTTGGTTTGCATGTACTGTCGTTCATTATAAAAATAGTTTGTTTGAGGATAATATCGCAAAAATAATTAAGAATTCATTAGAATAGGCTATTAACGTAAATGAAGTTCCTCGAAAATACGCCTAATCAACAGAATACATAAATTCCAAAACTTCATTCTTACACAAATTGAAATAAGCAAAATCAATTATACTTATTTCCTCATTCAAAAGAAAATTAGAAGTTTACAGTTTCAATTGAAAGCCTAAGTGCCTCTGGCGATTTTTCATGTAACAAATAAGCCATATATGTGGCAATTAACCATTTCTGTAAGGTCATTTTTATTTTCGGAAATAGACAAGAAAAACTCCAAAATCAAATCAACGATGAAAAACTCCAATAGATGTCATTGGAGAATGTTTACCTATGATATTTTTGCTTTTGAATATGCTGGCACTCAACATGTTAGTGTTTGCCTGTCCTGGATTAGTAGTCACTGAATTACGGTAAACAAATTATTTGAAATTTCTATCAAAGACATTTGATGCCGAGAAAGGCATCTTAGAATATAATATTATATAAAAATGGAATTAAGTTATCACTTATAGAAATATTGAAATTCCTTTATACCTATTCTTTCCTTCTCAAAACTCTTCTTGGTGCAAAATTTGTAATAGTCACTCAGTTTTTTTTTAAGTTGTACATAAATCATGTATATATATCAACCCGATGCAATAAGACGCCAGAAAATATGCCCTTTGTGACAGCATCTTAAATCAACTTGCAATTATAAAATCTCACGCCAACTTAGCGATAAAGTTTAAATCGCATTAGGAAAAGTTTACGAAGACAAGGTCATAAGGTCATATCATGGAAAACTAGGTCAAGGTTTTTTATAAGAAAAAATAAAGTTCAATGCGAGTGGCGAATTCTAATTAATTATGAAAAAAAGATCCTTAATTACTTTTTATATAAAATGAAAATGAGATTTCTTTCGAAGATACCAATCTTTCTAATAAATGACACCACATATATTCTAATAAAACACGTTGAAAATTTTATGAAACAAAGTTGGGACCAAAAAATAATGTAAGCCAATTAGAAACGTTCATGACCCGCATCCGTGAATCAAGAATTATTCAACACTTAGTTTTAAAGTGTCCGAAATTTCTCCGTCCTTGTAAGTTAGAGGAAGGGGATTGGAAGGGGGTTTGGGGGAGTCTCTGGCCCTCCTTGCTCCTAGCTTGGGTGGAGAGTGTCTTAGCCGCTGATCATATATAATATGGTCAGTCTCTAGTCTAGGGCATTGCCCTGCTTGATAGGGCAATGTGCATGTCACTTGCCTCTGCTTTCATGAGTGGCCTTTAAACCTTTACTGGAGGCGTCGCTGCCTTGCGCTCGCCGGACTGGGGGTCGAGTCCCACTCAAACTAGATTGTTTCTTGTAGTGTCTGCAACCTCACCATAATTGTGAACAAAGGATGGGGAGTTTTGGGGAGCCTAAAGGTTTACCTGCCGAGTCATCGGCAGCCATTGCCTCACCCTCTCTTGTCCTAGCTTAGGTGAGGAGGGGGTCTGGGTACTGATAATTTGCATACATGGTGTCTCTAGGCCATTGTCATGTAAGGGCAATGTCACTGTCCCTTGCCTCTGCCATTCATGAGAGACCTTTAAACCCTTTAAATGCATTCGATCTTTAGGAAATTGTCTTTATAGTTTAAAGATCGTTACAGAACGGCGAAGGAGAGTACATAGTTGTGACCAAGGTCTATGGAATACCTATTCTATATGACCTTGGTTGTGACGGTGACCATATAATTTTATTACCCTGGCCTTCATTTGGCCAGCACAGACTCTTGCTCCCCAGTCGTCTCGTGTCGTATGCGAATAAACAACCATTAATAAATTCCATGTATGTAATTCACATTTATTCCTTTTCCTCGTTGACAGCCATATTGGATGAGAGGAAAATATATTTTCTTTTACCCACTTGAAAAAAAATGAACTACATACATGAAAGAAAGATAGTTTAATTGACTAAATTCTCCACAGTTCTCTATATATTATCAAGCTAATAGATTTATTTCAAGAGAAATTTACTAAAGAAAAAAAAAATAGGGTTTCCCTAGCATATAAAACACTTTCTGTATATCACAAAAAAAAAGGAACTCATGCAAGTTTTTTTTTTTTTTCAACATTTGCGCTCTTGTAAAATAGTTGGTAAATATAAGTAAGATTTTCATAAACAAGTTTTATATGACTTAAGGGCTGTGCAAGCATACAAGTATTATTATTATTATTATTATCATTATTATTATTACTATTATTATTATTATTATTATTATTTGCTAAGCTATAACCCTAGTTGGAAAAGCAGGATGATATAAGCCCAAGGACTCCAACAGGAAAAAATAGCCCAGTGCGGAAAGGAAAAGAAGATAAACTAAATATTTTAAGACCGTAACATTAAAATAAATATCTCCTATACAGTATAAACTATAAAAACTTCAACACAACTAGAGGAAGAAAAATAAGATAGAATAGTTTGCCCGAGTGTACCCTCAAGCAAGAGAACTCTAATCCCAGATATTGGAAGACCACAGTACAGAGGCTTTGGCACTACCCAAGACTAGGAAACAATGGTTTGATTTTGGAGTACCCTTCTCATAGATGAGAAGGATAGTGAGACTAAGAAAAATATAAATGTCTTACGTTGTTCAGAACCATTATGGTATACTTACGTAATTGGCCTTATGATAGAACTAACAAATATAACTTGGCAGATAAAAAAAAAAAATAAACAAGAAAAGCAAGTTTTACAAATTACTCCGCAATAATGTACACAGTAAGAATGGGTAATCGCGAAAATTTTTTATAGTTTTAATAACAGCAACAACCATATTGCACATGATACTAAGTAATTGCAAGTCCGCACATTACTTCCTCGGCAATTGGGCAGCTACATGTTAAGCAGCGACACGGTATACATGGCACGAGGAAAATGACATTGATATTAATTACATTTTGATAAATAGTCGGAGTAATTACTCTGTTTTGGCTTTGGATACTAATCTCGAAACACGAGAATGCACATACTTAGCGATAATAGCAATCCTAGTTGAACGTGAACATTTACAGACATGTGCGAACACGCATATATATGTGTATGTATGTGTATATATATATATATATATATATATATATATAGATATGTGTGTGTGTGTATATATATATACATGTAAATATACATATATATACATATATACACACACACATATATATATATATATATATACTGTATATATATACATATATATACATATAATATACAGATATACATATATATATAACATATATATATAATATATATATATATATATATATATATATGTATACATATATATACACATGCATATATATATATATATATATATATATATATATATGTGTGTGTGTGTATGTATACATATATATACACACATGCATATATATATATATGTATATATATATATATATATATATATATATATATATATATATATATATATATATATATATATATATATATATACATAACGAATATATGCCCTTTGGACAGAGAGTATGTGTTTCCCCAGAACACGAAAGTGAAATCAAAATAAGGATAAGCATGGGATGGAGAACATTTGGTAAACAAAATGACATTATGAAATGTAAAATGCCACTTACTCTAAAGAGAAAAGTATTTAATGAGATGGTCCTACCAGTATTAACTTATGCATCAGAAACTTAGAGCCTTACTAAAGACTTAGAACATTACTAGTTCTAACTTAGCAGCCCATACACGCAAGGGCCTGGCACGCTGATTTGACCGCGATTGGGACGAACCGGCCAATCCTTAACGTGTATGGGGGGTAGACAGGACAAATCTGGCGCGACTAGCCTGTCCTCTCATCCTTTGATCATGTTTGACGGAACAGGCTTGTCCCACCGAGATTGACAGTATCATCCCGCCTATCTCTTACGTGTAGGATGGACTGGCATGGTAACTGGGTTGACTCGCCTATTTTAACACTTATAGTATTATTATACGGCCATACTTCGTCCCTTGATCGGAGAGCATTTTATGATACAATGATACACTAATTGCATTTCGTAATCTTTTGACTTACAACTGTAATGAAGCAATATTTGCTTTATCATTGTTATATTATGGGAGACCGCTCTTCTCTCTTTTCCCAAGTCAAAAGTTTAATGAGGGTACTAATCCTGTACAGGTGACATAGGGAGGAGATAGTGCAGAACTTTAGAGTAGTAATCCTGGTGTGGGATTAACAAAGTTTTTAATCCGATTTATCTCATAAGATGCGCCCCACAGTCAAACAATATTTTTTTTTTTCCCCAAATAGACATGTATGCACCTAAAACTTCATGTTCGTCAGTTTGTTATCGATTCCACTTAATGTAATCATTTGCTCTCTTCTCTATCGATGATTTTGTCCATGTAAACAAACACAGAATGTATCTTATTTTCATTATTCATTACTTTTCTTTCAGCTTTTTTCTTTATTTCCTTATTTATTTTCCTCACTAGGCTACTTTTCCACATTGGAGCCCTTGGGCACATAGTATCTAAATTATGGTACTCCAGAATTTAGTCAATTCGATATGATAAACCAAAACAATTCTTTATAAACTCCCTAGAGAAAATTAATAACAAGTCTAAAAAATGGATAGATGATAATTTAAGTAGCTGCCGATCATTCAATTTTTGTAACCTATGTATACCACTGTTTATACATACTCAGTCCTTTTCAAATGTCTATAAATTAACCCGAACGCAAGTACGCCTAATTAAAAGTATACTACAAGGTCGCTTTAAATATACTCCGAGTATATTTAAAGGACCTTGGTGTAGTAGTGCATCAGAATGAGATAATCTTCACGAAGGTCTAAAAATCCTTTTAGTATATTTCTCCCAGGAGACATTTGGACGCTCGGATAAGAAGAATGAACGGAAAAGATAGCCCTGTAATAACTTTAAGAGAAGTAAGTACATTTCCTAATGCTATAATAACGATAGGGAGTGCCTATCACGTTCCTTCATATTATTTAAAGTCAGATTTCATATTTTTATATCAAGTGAAAATAAAGAAGGGAAAAGTACCAAAAATTTTGCAATTTCAAAATTAGTGTTATCAGATTTATTACACGAGTACCAAAAACGTAACCATGTAGGCCCAATCCTCTTGAACTAAGCGGGCTAGTCCATAGCGCTTGTGAGCAGTTTTTCCACAGGACAGGAGCCCCGCTCCACCAGCAGGACAAACCGTACGGCCAGTCCTCTGCGTGTTTGGCCGGCTTTAAAGAGCTACGGGGAAAAAATAATGATTGGAATAGCCCTAAGAGACAGAAAAAGAGCAACATGGACACGAGAACAGCCTAAATTAAAGGATAAAAAAAAAAGGAAAAAAAAAATTGACGTGGGAAGGACATAAAGTGTGAATACTAGATAACAGATGGACATTAAAAAATAACAGAATGGGTCCCTATACTGTAAAACAAGCAGGAGGAAGAAAAGAAGAAGATGGATTGACGAACTAAGGAAGTTTGCGGGCGTGGACTGGCACGGAAAGACCGTAAACAAACGTAAGCGGAAAGACATGTCTGAGGCCTTTGTTCTGCAGTGGAATAGTAGCGGTTAATGATGATGATTATAAATATATATATATATATATATATATATATATATATATATATATATATATATATATGTATAAATGTATATATGTACATATATATACATACATACATATATATATATATATATATATATATATATATATATATATATATATATATATATATACTGTATATAAGATAATTCGAAACGTAGAAATCAGCCGTTCCATTACTTTAAGAGTTTAAGGTATTGTGCGGAGTTATTCAATGATATATTATAATTAGGAGTCATATCAATTATAGTCACCGAAACCAAATGCATAAAATTGACTTTTCTTGGAAGTAAGTAATGGTTATCACTAATGCTGCTGTAAAGATTAAGTATATTTCCATTTCGTCTCTAACAATAGCATTAGTTATAATTAGTAACTACAGTAGACCCAACCAAGCAAACACTCGAAATTATTTCTAATATTTACCCTATCGATTCACTGCTCCGATTACACACACATCTTTTATTCTCTAGAAAGTGGTTTGTTTTATATATATATATATATATATATATATATATATATATATATATATATAATGTATATATATACATATATATTGGTGTAAATGTATAATATATATACATATATATGTATATTTAATATATATAAATATATATGTATATATATATATATATATATATATATATATATATATATATATATATATATATATATATATATATATATATACACATATACAAGAAAGTAAAGAAGAAATAAACGAAAGATAGGTGGAAGAGTTCCTAAACAAGATAAAGGAAAACTATAAGAGAGGACCAAAAACATAATAAAGAAAAGATTGAAAATGAGGGTAAAATCCAAGAGAGATGAAATAGAATTAGCAGAACTATCCAAAACAATAAATAAATTAAAAATTCAGGATATTCGTAAACACAATCAGACCAAAATTGATAAAACAGTAAAAAAGGGAAGAAGCATCAAATTGATGAAAAGATGACTTGCAACAGGGCACCAACAGATGTTTTCTTTAAAGGATGAAAATTGAAATATCATCCACAATAGAGATGAAGTGATAAAAATTCCAAAGGATTTTCACACAATGCTATACAATAGTGATATCAGAAATAACTTAACCAATAGAAGTAATGAAACGCCTGAGCCGGTATTAAACGTAACAGTAGAAGGAAAGAAAGCAAGAAAAGACGCAAAGCAGCAGGAAAAGATGGCCCAACAATTAATTTATCAATAGATGGAAGAGATAGTAGTAAAACTGGCTGAACTCTACACCG
>NC_090745.1:106668021-106670521 GCF_036898095.1 Palaemon carinicauda | reverse complement strand
GAGAGACTTAAGCCTTTCTTTTCTTTCAATAAAAATTCATACTAAAGTAAAAAAGAAAAAAAAAACAGGTCAAAACCATACATATGCAAATATGAAAAAAAATTTTGGGGACTGTTTCTAACGACGGAATCAATTTGGTGTGACAGGATTTCACTTTATATTTGCATATTCTTTTCTTTTCACTAACTTAATATTCGAAAAATTCTGAAAAAAAAAATCTTCAACTGATTACAATAAAGCTTCCTCTCATTTTCGTTCCTGCTTCTTTTTAGGACAGAAACGCAAAAGAAGATGTGAACTTTTGCATTTCAAGATAACTATGAATGGATTATAGTTGAGATGTCACGAGTTACTATCATTATAACCATGCTTTTAATTATGCATGCATAAACATGGTTATACAGCGCAAAAGGCTTCGCATTCTCAGAAAACATTCACAACTTATAAGTTAGAAACAGGACTTAGGATATCAGAATGATCGGTAATTGGTCACAACGAGATCTAAGGTTTCATAAGAGTCATCCAAACACTAAATATCTGGTGACAAAACGATTATGATTTCAGTGCAAAAACATTATTCTTTTATAATGAGAAATTAAACAGCTACTAACACACCTTTTACCTAATTTGATATTTCTGTTATTCACTCTACTTCTATGGCTACTACAATCTTTATGAACATATTTTGAAAGTTAATCAATAGCCTTTAAGGATTGACCCACTACAACCTCTTATCATTTCTCGTGCTAATAATAACAATAAAAAAAAATAAAAAATAAGGAAACAATAATATTAATAATAATAACAATAATAATAATAATAATAATAACAATAATAACAATAACAACAATAATAATAATAATAATAATAATAATAATAATAATAATAATAATAATAATATTACGAAGAAGAATCAACTAAAACTTTAGTAGGGAGTGAGAGCTTGAATAATATGGTACGTATTAGGAATATAAAAATCGCTTCAAAGATATATATGTATGTATATATATATATATATATATATATATATATATATATATATATATATATACAATATATATAGCGTAGATATATACATAATATACAGTATATGTATACGTGTGTATTCATGTATGTTTATATATACCTTAACAACTTAAGATTCGCTGATGACAGTTCTATTTAGCGAATCACGAGAAGAATTGCAAAAGCCAGATTTTAATAAAGCAAAAATATAGGACTGAAGATAAATATGAGTAAAACTACTATTATTTTCAATGAAATTCAGAAAGACACCAAATATGGGTTATGGACGAACCTCTAGAGATTATTATTATTATTATTATTATTATTATTATTATTATTATTATTATTACTTACTAAGCTACAAACCTAGTTGGAAAAGCAGGATGCTATAAGCCCAGGGGCTCCAACAGGGAAAATAGCTCAGTGAGGAAAGGAAACAAAGAAAAAGAAAATATTTTAAGAACAACAAGAAATAAGATAGAATAGTGTGCCCAATTGTACCCTCAAGCAAGAGAACTCTAACCAAAAAGACAGCGGAAGACCATGGTACAGAGGCTATGGCACTACCCAAGATTAGAGAACAATGGTTTGATTTTGGACTGTCCTTCTCCTAGAAGAGCTGCTTACCATAGCTAAAGAGTCTCTTTTACCCTTACAAAGAAAAAAGTTGCCATTGAACAATTACAGTGAAGTAAGAAGTGCGTACTTAAGACAGACAATAAGTGTTTCCCCAGGACACGAGACCAAAATTAAAAGAACGATAAGCATGGGATGGAGAGCTTTTAGTAAACAAAATGATATTATGAAAATTAAAATTCTACTTTCTCTAAAAAGAACATCATCTAACCAGATGGTCCCACCGATACTAACTTATGCATCAGAAACTTGGATCCTTATTAAAGCCTAGGAACATAAGCTAGTTACAACTCAAAGAGCTATGGAAAGAATAATGATTCTAATGACACTTGACAGTAAAAGAGCAACATGGATAAGTGAGCAAACTAAAGTAGAGGATATTCTATCAACTTGTAAGAAAAAGACATGGACATGGGCAAGGCATATAATAAGAATGACAGCAATAGATGGACATTAAGAATAACAGAATAGGTCCCTAGAGATTGCAAACGAAACAGGGGAAGGAAAAGATGAAGATGTATTGATGAACTAATAAAATTTGCTGGTATATACTGGCATAGAAAGACCATAAGCAGACGCTTGTGGAAGAACATGTCGGAGGCTTTTGCCCTGCAGTGGACTAGCAAAGGCTGATAATGATGATGATGATGTATCTTTAACATAGAAAATCACAAATAAGACCGCCTGTATGACAAGTAGTCAATTAACGTTCTGCATGTTTACAAAGACTAATTTAGAGACAATTTACACGAAATAATAATAATAGCTGAATTCTGGTTATTATCAGGTAAGCCAATTTACACGACATATCAATAGGTCAATTCTGGAAACTATCCAGAAGCACTCTCATATTGGAGTA
>NC_090745.1:106653021-106665521 GCF_036898095.1 Palaemon carinicauda | reverse complement strand
TTAAACGGGACTTGGTTACGAGCAATCGTCATCCAACCACGTAAATGTATCTCACAAAGACCCAGAACTGATCAAAGCTAACTGAACCCAAATTAGTTCCTGCCAATTTTTTTTTCTTTTTTTTCTATAGAATTTGATTAAATCTATGACGTAACAACAATGAAGTGATTTTCTCTTGCTCCAATTTCAAAAAAGATCCCCCACAAGGTGGAGTATAACAGTTTCTTAGCATTTTAGTTTCATGGATTGTCTTTTTTAAATAAAAAACAAAATAAAATTTCAATAAGTTTTTGTGAAATTGTAAAATATTTATTAACAAGAACTCTGAAATATAAATCATAAAACCAAAAATACATTTCTGAGCAATTACTTTTACAATTATCCTAAACCGATAAGCTCTTAATATCCTCAAAGAAAGTCCAGATTCGGGGAGACAGTAACTTCAAATAAATCGATTCTGCATCAAAATACATCAATAACAACTAACCGAGCATTCCAGCCACCATGTCCATATCGTTTGTTGACATGTGCTGAGAGAAATTAATTTTTAGTAAATCTTCATTTAAAGAAAATGTATCAACTGAGATATATATTTATGTGAAGATTATACAGTTAGCTACACGTTGTAGATAGTTGACCATAGTCACCAATAGAGCAATGGACCTGTCAAGTTTTTTTTATCTAAAAGTGTATATGAATTGACAATGAACTGCCTATATTTTAATTTTCATAAAAGCGTGGATGATTGGCCAATAGACCTGTCAACATTTTTATTATTATCTTTTAAAGCGTTTATGATTGGCCAATGGACCTGTCAACATTTTATTTTCTATAAAAACGTTATGATTGGCCAATGGACCTGTCAAAATTTTATTTTCTATAAAAACGTTATGATTGGGCAATGGACCTGTCAACATTTTATTTTCTATGAAAAAACATTATGATTGGGCAATGGACCTGTCAATATTTTATTTTCTATAAAAAAACGTTATGATTGGGCAATGGACCTGCCAACATTTTATTTTCTATACAAGCGTTATGATTGGCCAATGGACCTGTCAAAATTTTATTTTCTATAAAAATGTTATGATTGGGCAATGGACCTGTCAACATTTTATTTTTTATAAAAAACGTTATGATTGGCCATTGGACCTGTCAACATTTTATTTTCTATAAAAAACGTTATGATTGGCCAATGGACCTGTCAACATTTCATTTTCTATAAAAAACGTTATGATTGGCCAATGGACCTGTCAACATTTTATTTTCTATAAAAAACGTTATGATTGGCCAATGGACCTGTCAACATTTTATTTTCTATACAAGCGTTATGATTGGCCAATGGACCTGTCAACATTTTATTTTCTATAAAAAACGTTATGATTGGCCAATGGACCTGTCAACATTTTATTTTCTATAAAAAACGTTATGATTGGCCAATGGACCTGTCAACATTTTATTTTCTATAAAAAACGTTATGATTGGCCAATGGACCTGTCAACATTTTATTTTCTATAAAAACGTTATGATTGGCCAATGGACCTGTCAAAAATTTATTTTCTATAAAAACGTTATGATTGGGCAATGGACCTGTCAACATTTTATTTTCTATGAAAAAACATTATGATTGGGCAATGGACCTGTCAACATTTTATTTTCTATAAAAAAACGTTATGATTGGGCAATGGACCTGCCAACATTTTATTTTCTATACAAGCGTTATGATTGGCCAATGGACCTGTCAAATTTTTATTTTCTATAAAAATTTTATGATTGGGCAATGGACCAGTCATCATTTTATTTTCTATAAAAAAACGTTGATTGGCCATTGGACCTGTCAACATTTTATTTTCTATAAAAAACGTTATGATTGGCCAATGGACCTGTCAACATTTCATTTTCTATAAAAAACGTTATGATTGGCCAATGGACCTGTCAACATTTTATTTTCTATAAAAAACGTTATGATTGGCCAATGGACCTGTCAACATTGTATTTTCTATACAAGCGTTATGATTGGCCAATGGACCTGTCAACATTTTATTTTCTATAAAAAACGTTATGAATGGCCAATGGACCTGTCAAAATTTTATTTTCTATAAAAAACGTTATGATTGGCCAATGGACCTGTCAACATTTTATTTTCTATAAAAAACGTTATGATTGGCCAATGGACCTGTCAACATTGTATTTTCTATAAAAAACGTTATGAATGGCCAATGGACCTGTCAACATTTTATTTTCTATACAAGCGTTATGATTGGCCAATGGACCTGTCAACATTTTATTTTCTATAAAAACGTTATGATTGGGCAATGGACCTGTTAACATTTTATTTTCTATAAAAAACGTTATGAATGGCCAATGGACCTGTCAACATTTTATTTTCTATAAAAAACGTTATGATTGGCCAATGGACCTGTCAACATTTTATTTTCTATAAAAAACGTTATGAATGGCCAATGGACCTGTCAACATTTTATTTTCTATACAAGCGTTATGATTGGCCAATGGACCTGTCAACATTTTAATTTCTATAAAAACGTTATGATTGGGCAATGGACCTGTCAACATTTTATTTTCTATAAAAAACGTTATGATTGGCCAATGGACCTGTCAACATTTTATTTTCTATAAAAAACGTTATGAATGGCCAATGGACCTGTCAACATTTTATTTTCTATACAAGCGTTATGATTGGCCAATGGACCTGTCAACATTTTATTTTCTATACAAGCGTTATGATTGGCCAATGGACCTGTCAACATTTTATTTTCTATACAAGCGTTATGATTGGCCAATGGACCTGTCAACATTTTATTTTCTATACAAGCGTTATGATTGGCCAATGGACCTGTCAACATTTTATTTTCTATACAAGCGTTATGATTGGCCAATGGACCTCTCAAGATTTTATTGCATTGTAAAATGCGTATATGAATAATGTACATAACTCTGATACGTCATCTGTGTATCAAGATTTAAGTTCCTCTTCTCTGAGTTTCCCTTATTAAAGGAAAACCTGCAAAAATGTTTCGGCTTTAACCGCTCTTTTCCAGGTCTTAAAACTTCTTTTTCTCTTCTCATTTTCCTAGAAGCAAGCATAGCTTAAATTAATTTTTAAAAATTATCTCAAATTTTCACATTTACTGGCACCTTGCCGACTGGCTCTCCTAATAGAAAACCGGTTAAATCATTCTAACTCGTTAAACTCAATTAGATGGTCTTAATCTAGATAAAAAATGTCCGACTCTATATTGCCACCAAAATTATCATTCTTGAATATTTTATATTTAATTCTTTCAACAAAAAATGACAAATTTGTAATAAAATATAAGGAAAATGTGAATGTGATACTAATTCATAAAATTTTTTATAAGATTAATTATTGTCTTCGTGCAAATTCTCTCCAAAATCTCTATTCCATACTTACTCATAATTACAAGATATCTATGTCCTCTGTTATTCACACTGACAGCTTCTTAGATAGGCATAATAATGAACCAAGGACATGACCTAGTTACAAACTTTAGTCATTTGCCCTCCCCAGTCACTTTCTTCACTTTCGTGAACCTAAAAGATGCAGGGGCGCCTCAAAAAAAAAAAAAAAAAAAAAAAAAAAAAAAAAAAAAAAAAAAAAAAAAAAAAAAAAAGCAGTTGACTAAAAAATAAAAGTGGCTTATTATCCTTCATCACTTTATCCTCAACCACCTACAAATAAACGTTGCTGAATATCCTTTATCCCTTTATCCTTAATCACCCACAAACCAAAAAAACCTATCACCTACGAGCTACATTATTACATTATAGGCCGTAAGGGTCAGGAAATCTACAACAACAACAACAACAACAACAACAACAGGAAAATAAAAACAAAAAAGTAAAAAAGCATCAATAAAGATCTAACAAATGACATTGACATAAAGAATATAACTGCACATGTCTTAAAATCTATGACTAGAGGATTAATAGTTGGGAAGAAATTAGAATAAGATAATAGAGCAGGTACAATTATCCTCAAAATTAATGAGTAAAACACTAGGTTGTGGAGAAATTATTCAGTCATTAAATGTTATAAAAATCGGGCTCTTTAGATTCTTTCGAGTACTGCACATGTCCCGGTTAATCCTTTCTCTGAATTTATTTATACAAAAAAAAATAATAATAATAATCCCCTGGAATTCGTTATATATTTTCTTATCAAAACAATTTTCCTCTGATTTACTACTAAACAAACAACAAGACTCTAACGGTATTATATATTTGTCATCATCTCCTACGTCTATTGACGCAAAAGGCCTAGCTTAGATCTCGCCAGTCGTCTCTATCTTGAGCTTTTAAATCAATACTTCTCCATTCGTCATCTACTACTTCACACCTCATAGTCCTCAGCCATGTTGGTCTGGACTCTTCTAGTGCCTTGTGGAGCCCAGTTGAAAGTTTGGTGAACTAATCTCTCTTTGGGAGTGAGAAGAGCACGACCAAACCATCTCCATCCGCCCATCGCTATGATCTCATCCACATATGGCACTCGAGTAATCTCTCTTATAGTTTCATATTTCTAATCCTGTCTTACCATTTAACTCCCAATATTCTTCTGAGGGCTTTGATCTCAAATCTACAAAATCTGTTGGATATTGTTTCATTGTCATACCACGGTAAAATAAAAAAATCTATGGCACATAAGTTGGAATAACAATCAATGAACCTTGAAACTTCTAGAGAAAATTCTGGTAAATCTTGAAACTTTCTTCCATAACAGAGATAACTACTTCATCCTCCATATTAATCTGTTCAAGGAGAGGATATTTCAATTTTCTGGACTCAAATGATGTAAGGTGATGTAAGCTGAGGTAATGCCTCTGTACAAAAATGGAACAAGGGTAAGGTCTAAAATCTTCCCAATAAAAAACAAACTAGAACATTATTATCAATATCAAATTTTAAATCTTGAATCCATGTCTCGGTCCAATCTTCAGAAATGACAGTGTTATTGCTATATTCAATTCAATTAAAACTGATATTCGTTATTACTGGATCAGCTGACAAAATATTATAGAGTTAAATAAGACTATGAAAGTTCTAAATCTCACTAGATTTGATCAAAGCTGGTTATGGATCTTCCGAATAACGCTAGTCTAATAAGATTACAAATCTGCATAATATAAAATTTAAAAGTACAATTAGGATAAAAGACAGCTTCTGGAAATCCCTCAATGCTGTTAATAGATTTAACTGCATGGGTTAAGAGAGAATTTGAAATAGGGAAAAAATAGAAATATATCATCATATAAATTTTTATATATTTCCTTAGACAGTAATCTTGATAGAAAAGTCTCTCTCTCTCTCTCTCTCTCTCTCTCTCTCTCTCTCTCTCTCTCTCTCTCTCTCTCTCTCTCTCTCTCTCTCTCTTTTAAGCACTGCATTCTTGAAGAGGTCAAACATGTTAGAGGACACCCTACTGGCATGAATCAGATCAAAAGAAATCGTAAGCAAAAAACTTACTTTTCTTCTTCGAATAAAATAAGTCATCATTTAGATCCTTATAAGCTACAAAGCTGAGTGAATTTTATGGGAACACATCAAGGTATCAAACATTAAGGTCTGGCGGCTGCTGATTCTCATCTTAATTTCTTGGACAGGAACTTACGGTCTACCAAATTTCTTATTCCTGATCTATATACTAATCTCTGGAACCGTCGTTCAATTAGTTCGTTATGCGGTTTCATAAGATTTTTCATAATTCTGATCATCCTTTACATTCACATCCTCCCGGACAGTTTCATCCTGTTCGTAATACTAGGCATGCAGTTAATTCTAATAGTTAAGCCTTCTACATCATGAGGCTCAATACTATGCAGTATTCTAGAAGTTTTATTCCTGCTGTGACCTAGTTGTGGAATCGGGTGGTTGAATCGATAGAACTTCAAAAGTTCAGTCTTGCAGCAAATGTTTTTATGTTGAACAGTATGACATAAGTCTTTTTATAGTTTATTTATAAAATATCTGTTTTGATGATGTTACTGTTTTTAAAATATTTTACGTCAATTATTCATTATTTCTCGGATCGTTTATTTATTTCCTAATTTCCTTTCCTCACTGGGCTATTTTTCCCTCTCGGAGCCCTTGGGCTTATAGCATCTTGCTTTTCCAGGTAGGGTTATAGTTTAGCTGATAATAATAATAATAATAATAATAATAATAATAATAATAATAATAATAATAATAATAATAATACGATTTCAAAGATTACAAAAAAATTGCTATTCATAGTGATGTGTCTCTCCCACGTCGCTCCCATCAAAGATAGACAAAACCACATTGTTATAAAATAACAAAAGAACATTGAAATAGTCTTGTATACTTTTCAAAGATTACCTCAAGATTCTGGTTATAGATATCACTTGCAGATAAATGAGAGACTTCCGATGAAGTTATATAGTTTTCATTAGAATTTTTCATGCACGAGCCTGTTCATGGTGTAATTCACCAAATATATGACATTCTTCACGGTAGATTAAATGATATAAAATATTGCTTTAACGGGTTTGATTCAGGCAATTTTGTTCCTCCTTTTCCCGAGTGCATTATTCATAATATTTATTTCTGTAGTAGTAGTAGTAGTAGTAGTAGTAGTAGTAGTAGTAGTAGTAGTAGTAGTAGTACCTACTAACATCTAAGTTTATAAAAGCACGGTCATATAATACAACAAACAAAAACTCTTTGAAAAAAAGGAAATCTAATTATCGTGCATAGATTCCCTGTCCTTGAAATTCAATATCGAACCCACGCTTGAAATTTATAGTGTAGAACAAACCATCGGATATTTGCCACGAATATGAATTTCGTCTCGCTGAACAATTTTATTTACTCGAACCCTGCACTATCCACATATATTGAGGAATTTTTTTTTTTTAAATATCACAACAGAGGCGTTGCATTATTCTGAAAATCACTAAGAAAAACAAAAATTTATTTCACGTTGGCTTGCAATTCTGCATGATGGTTCTCACGCAATATTCAACAATTTCTAGAACTTGCGTCACTTGCATGACCAGTTTGCAAAACGTAGATCCATGGCAAATATTGGATTATCAGAGATTATTGTGACTTTATCCACTGTATATTTTGTATCTGTCATTTTCGAATCTCGTCTTTTCATGACACCATTTCATTAGTGGATAAGATAAAAACTTGCAAAGATGTATTTCACAACCAATGTTAAACTATTGTAATGAGGTATTTAAGGAGAAAATGTGGAGAAATCATGGATAAATCCCTTGAATGTTGATAACATATAACTGTTTAAAAAAAACTCGTTTACCGTCTTAATGATGTGAGGAAAACTTTCATAACAATCTTATCGCCACAAGCATATTTTAAAATATTCTATTTTAATGGTTAATTTTTTTCTCAGATCGTTTATTCATTTCCTTATTTCCTTTCCTCACTCGGCTATTTTTCCTTGTTGGAGCTCTTGGGCTTATAGCATCTTGCTTTTCTAACTAGGTTTGTAGCTTAGCTAGTAGTAATAATAATAATAATAATAATAATAATAATAATAATAATAATAATAATACTAATAATAATAATAATAATAATAATACTATTCGAACCACCGGAGTTAAGAATATTTATATTCGTTAGGTTTTATGCACAGTGGCATCAGTATTACGATTTCAAAGATTGTAAAAAAAATGCTATTCATAGTTTAGTGTGTCTCCCATTAAAGACAGAAAAACCATTGTTATAAAATAACAAAAGAACATTGAAATAGTCTTGTCTACTTTTCAAAGATTACGTCAAGATTCTGGTTATAGATATCACGTGCAGATAAATGAGACTTCCGATAAAGTTATATAGTTTTTATTAGGATTTTTTTTTTTTTTTTTTTTTTGCACGAGCCTATTCATAGTGTAATTCACCAAATATAAGACATTCTTCTCGGTAGAATAAATGATATCTAATATTGCTTTAACAGGTTAGATTCAGGCGATTTTATCCTCCTTTTTCGAGTGCATTATTCATAATATTTATTTCTGTAGTAGTAGTAGTAGTAGTAGTAGTAGTAGTAGCACCTACTAACATCTACGTTTATAAAAGTACGGTCATATAATACAGCAAATAAAAACTCTTTGAAAAAAAAGGAATTCTAATCATCGTGCATAGATTCCCTGTCCTTGAAATTCAATATCAAACCCACGCTTGAAATTTGTAGTGTAGAACAAACCATCGGATATTTGCCACGAATATGAATTTCGTCTCGCTGAACAATTTTATTTACTCGAACCCTGGTCTATCCACACATATCGAGGAAGGTTTACTTTTTAATATATCACAACAGAGGCGTTGCATTATTCTGAAAATCACTAAGAAAAAAAAAATTTATTTCACGTTGGCTTGCAATTCTGCATGATGGTTCTCACGCAATATTCAACAATTTCTAGAACTTGCGTCACTTGCATGACCAGTTTGCAAAAAGTAGATCGATGGCAAATATTGGATTATCAGAGATTATTGTGACTTTATCCACTGTATATTTTGTATCTGTCATTTTCGAATCTCGTCTTTTCACGACACCATTTCATTAGTGGATAACATGAAAACGTGCAACGCTGTATTTCACAAGCAATGTTAAACTATTGTAATGAGGTATTCAAGGAGAAAATGCGGAGAAAAGATGGATAAAATAAATCCCTTGAATGTTGATAACATATGACAGTTTAAAAAAAAAAATGTTTACCGTCTTGAAGATGTGAGGAAAACTTTCATAACAATCTTATCTCCAAAAGAATATCTCTTTGGACCCTCAAAAGAATAAAAACTGACTTGCCTTGAATATCGTTTGCACATAAAATAGGCCTAAAAAGGATTCCGTATCGATAAAATGATAAACAAGAATGAAAAAATACTTCTAAATACTTGAATTGGCACAGAAAAGATTACAATTAACTAAAATGACCCAGAGAAATGGACATATTTGCCTAAAATGTCATACATTCTTGGCAAATAACGAAACAAATTTTAAGATTTCCCTTTGATCACTTCCTTACCACTGGGGGATTATCATCGATAACAAATTCCACAAAGCACAATATTACAACAGTATTAAAACATATCAGAAGTTCAAATTGAATAAATGAAACGCATTATGACCTCTATTTCTTTCCCTTGACAATTTATTAAGAAGCTAAAAGTCCTAACAAACAAACAAAAACCATACTGTTTTACCCGCAACTCTCAAGACAAACATGTTCCCTTATCAACGACTGACAAATATCTTCTCCTATCTAAGACTGACAAATATGTTGTCTTGATAAAGACTGACAAATATGTTCCCCTATCAAAGATTGAAAAATATGTTCCGCTATCGAAGATTGAGAAATGCTCCCTTACTGAAGACTGCAGAATATGCTCCCCATTAGAAGACTGCAGAATATGTTCTCCTATTGAAGACTGACAAATATGTTCCTCTATCGAAGACTGACAAATATGTTCCCCTATCGAAGATTGAGAAATATGTTCCTCTATCGAATATTGAGAAATATGTTCCCCTATCGAAGACTGACAAGTATGTTCCCCTATCGAAGACTGACAAATATGCTCCCCCTATTAAATATTGACAAATATGTTTCTCCCTCTAAGGTACACAAATATGTTCCGCTATCGAAGACTGACAAATATGCTCCCCTATTGATGACTGACAAATATGTTCCCCTATCGAAGACTGAAAAATATGTTCACCTATTGAAGACTGACAAATATGCTCCCTTATTGAAAACTGACAAATATATTCCTCTATCAAAGATTGACAAATATATTCCTCTATCGAAGACTGAAAAATATGCTCATCTATTGATGACTGCCAAATATGTTCCCCTATCGAAGACTAAGAAATATGTACCTCTATCGAAGACTGACAAAAATGTTTCTCTATCGAAGACGGACAAATATGTTCCTCTATCGAAGACTGACTAATATGTTCCCCTATCAAAGACTAACAAATATGTTGCTCTATATAAGACTGCAAAATATGCTCCCCATTCGAAGACTGACAAATGTTTCCCTATCGAAGACTGAAAAATATGTTCACCTCATGAAGACTGACAAATATGTTCCTCTATCGAAGACTGACAAATATGTTCTCCTATCAAAGACTGACAAATATGTTCCTCTATCGAAGACTGACAAATATGTTCTCCTATCAAAGACTGACAAATATGTTCCTCTATCCAAGACTGTCAAATATGTTCTCCTATAAAAGACTAACAAATATGCTCCTTTATTGAAGACTGTAGAATATGCTCCCCATTAAAAGACAGCAGAATATGTCCTCCAATCGAAGACTAACAAATATGTTCCTCTACCGAAGACTGACAAATATGTTTCCCTATCGAAGACTGACAAATATGTTCACCTCTTGAAGACTGACAAATATGTTCCTCTATCGAAGACTGACAAATGTTCTTCTATCAAAGACTGACAAATTTGTTCCCCTATCAAAGACTGACAAATTTGTTCCTCTATCGAAGACTGACAAACATATTCCCCTATCAGAGACTAACAAATGTTCCTCTATCGAAGACTTACAAATATGTTCCCCTATCGAAGACTAACAAATATGTTCCTCTATCGAAGACTGACAAATTTGTTTCCCTATCAAAGACTGACAAATATTTTCCCCTATCAAAGACTGACAAATTTGTTCCTCTATCGAAGACTGACAAACATATTCCCCTATCGGAGACTAACAAATGTTCCTCTATCGAAGACTGACAAATATGTTCCTCTATCGAAAACTGAAAAATATGTTCCCCTATCGAAGAAAGACAAATATATTCCCCTATCGAAGACTAACAAATGTTCCTCTATCGAAGACTGACAAATATGTTCCCCTATCGAAGAAAGACAAATATATTCCCCTATCGAAGACTAACAAATATGTTCCTCTATCGAAGGCTGACTAATATGTTCCCCTATCAAAGACTAACAAGTATATTTCTCTATTGAAGACTGCAAAATATGCTCCCCATTCGAAGACTGAAAAATGTTTCCCTATCGAAGACTAACAAATATGTTCCTCTATCAAAGACTGACAAATATGTTCCCCTATCGAAGACTGACAAATTTGTTCCCCTATCAAAGACTGACAAATTTGTTCCTCTATCGAAGACTGACAAACATATTCCCCTATCAAAGACTGACAAATATGTTCCTCTATCAAAGACTGCCAAATATGCTCCCCTATCAAAGACTAACAAATATGCTCCCTTACTGAAGACTGCAGAATATGCTCCCCATTAGAAGACTGCAGAATATGTTCTCCTATTGAAGACTGACAAATATGTTCCTCTATTGAAGACAGCAGAATATGCTCCCCATTCGAATACTGACAAAGATGTTCCCCTGTTGAAGACTGAAAAATATGTTCTCCTATCGAAGACTAACAAATATGTTCCTCTATCGAAGAATGACAAATATGTTCCTCTATCGAAGACTAACAAGTATGTTCCTCTATCGAAGACTGACAAATATGTTCCCCTATCAAAGACTAACAAATATGTTCCTCTATTGAAGACGGCAGAATATGCTCCCCATTCGAAGACTGACAAAGATGTTCCACTATTAAAGACTGATAAATATGTTCTCCTATTGAAGACTGACAAACATGTTCCCCTATCGAAGACTGAAAAATATGGTCCCTAATAACAACTGACAAATATGTTCTACTATCGAAGCCTGACAGCAAGAAAGCGTTTCTGGACGATGTCTGATAAGGAGAGCATCAAGAGCACCTACTCCCTGTAAACTAATTCTCTTCAAACGAAGTTACTCCATTAAACGCATCTTGCAATATAAAAGGAGTTGGCAATGGCCCAGTTTAACAAATAGACCGGCTTCGTTCCATTTTTTTCTTCTTATACAACGGCTTTATCGTGATCCCCTCATAACAAAGCTCTTCGTTATGTATACGATACTGATCATGAATTAATGAGTTTGTTTTGACATTCAGTTCATTTTGTATGCGGGCGTAAGTTTAATTTTTTTTTTTTATTTCTTTTTAAATATCACCCTAGTATAAATACAATTCGTAAATGTCATCTAAATGTAAATTTGATTCGTAAAATATCACTATGGAAATCTAATTCGTAAAATGCCATCTAAACACTAGAGGCATAATTACATCATAAAATGTTACCTCAATATATATCTAATCCATAACATATCACCTGTACGTACATTCAAATTCTTAAAATGTCTTTCCATTGTCTTCCAAAGTCTTCGTAAAATATCACCTGAATGAACATCTTATTCGTGAAATGTCATCTCAATGTAAATTTGATTCGCTAAATGTTACCTCTTGAGTCTTTCCATTTTGCTAATAGATGTCGCACCTCTTAACAGAAATAAGTCATCGTACTTGTTAATCGACAATACGAGTATTGAGCACACATGAACCCTGTCGACCACCCACCTTTGATCCTCTTTTACATAATAAT
>NC_090745.1:106645521-106650521 GCF_036898095.1 Palaemon carinicauda | reverse complement strand
TTCAGAGATTATTGAGTGCACAATGGATTCCAAGCTGTCCTTTCATATGCTGAACATTTTAGCTTCATTTCATAATTACCTCCGCCAACGAAGTTGGAAGGAGGTTATGTTTTATCCCCAATGTGTGCGTGAGCCACAATTTCAATCGTAGAGTAATGAAAATTGCAGGGATTAATTGCCGTGTAAAAAGTTGGAAATAATTAAATTTTGGAAGGTCAAGGTCAAAAGATCAAGGTCACGGTAGAGCAAAAGGTAGAGAAATAAGCTGCCCTGGCGGAGGTCTGTTTTCTACTGATTGCCACTCTAGTTTTTACTGTTACCATCATGAAAAAATGCCATATAGTTGTTTTCACTTAATCTTTTCTTTACATCATAAATGTCCTTTAATCATAACTTCCTTCTGAATAATATGACATTTTTCACAAAATCTTCACGTCTTAGCTTTAAAACTATCAAGAATGTTAGTATGGGTTAAAAGATAATAATATTGATAAGTTAATGTATAAATGCCTACTAATAACATTGAAGGAAAGTGCAGACTGGTAATGGTTTCATAATTAAAAGAGAGAAGCCGTCCCTTGTGATACATTTAATTACAGAAGTGGTCTACCTACCTCAATGATATTACTTTTGTTTTACACTATAGTATTAAAATCCTTAATATCGTTAAGAAAAATATGATTTCCCAAGAGTCAATTAAACTTTGACGCCCTATTCAAAGCTTGATTAGCCGATACCTTCGTGATGCTATATACAGGAAACCATTAGAAACCAACCCATTGTGAGAGGTATTCTTTTTTTTTCAACTACAGGAATTTAATATACAATACATAAATTCCCTGACATAGTAGTAATAGTAGTTCGGAGAATTCAAGTTTTCTGGCATCTTCACACCAAAGGTCATTGACGCCGATATCATTTATTATATATAAAGAATAAAAAGATATTCAATTAAAACCGTAACGGCGAAGACGTCATTATAAAATTTAAAAAATTTTCAGAAGACCTGCTACTGAAATAAATATAAAAATATCGCTTGCATAGTACAACACATCATGTCCGTAGTTTGGAGGACAATCATAAGCCGTAAGGGGATGGGGGGTGGGGTGGGGGGCTTGGTGAGGTATTCTGGGGGTATCATAAACATTGCACCTTTAAGAGAAAACAGGCCTTTTGTCCTCTGTAAACGTGTTAACCAGATCTAAAAATTGACTCAGTTAAACGAGTTACCATACTACAAAAAGGAACAAAAAGCTGCAAATGCATATAAATTCTGGTTCACAGGACACTTTTACATCGTTACTCGACGCTTCAGCTAAAAAGAAATTTAGTTTTTTTCCAGTAGCTAGGAGCTACCTTCTCCTAAAAAAAATGTACGTTTCTGTAACTTTTTTAACATTCTGTAGACGAATGAATAAAACGTTTTTTTTCTTTATCCTGTACCAAACAGTAGAATTTCAGTTAAAAGATTTTCCGTTATTCACATAAATTGAATAAAAGCAACTTCCTGTGGGAAATGGCTTAATTAACCAACAAGATTAAGCCTTTTATTGCAGTAAATTCTGTTCAAATAAGCCAAAATTAGGGAACATATAAAGACAGACGTGTAAAAGTAAAGGCAAATTTATCCACTTAATCTCGTAAAACAAGAAACGAAAAACTAACACCATTGGCAAGAATTGGCTCCACATACATATATATATATATATATATATATATATATATATATATATAATATATATATATATATATATAATATATATATTATATATATATATATATATATATATAATATATATTAATATATATATATATATATAATATATATATATATAATTCTTGCATGCAAAATATGTAGAAGTATGTGTTTTATACAGTGAGATTAATGATCATTTCAAGAGTACTATGACTGTCATAAATTGTAGGGCACGATCACTGAATTCTGTTATAGATGACGTGTGCTAAGTCTCATGGTGTGACGTGTGGAAAGCCTATTGGTGACAATATATTTCCCATCACAGGAGAGAATTCCACAAAATCTAACAATTCAGTCTATTTTGCAAAGCAACATTCCATTTACTTGCCAAGGGATAAGCAGTACTTCTCGAGCGATAACAAGAACTAGTAGGTACTCGCCTGAAGATTATCGCGCTTTGTAAAGTGTATTGCAAACATTTTTATAATAAAGTGAAAAAAAACCCATGTTCCCTATCTCATTATATGATGACATGGGACATATATGTGTGTATATATATATATATATATATATATATATATATATATATATATATATATATATATATATATATATATATATATATACACATATATATATATATAAATAATCTATATATATATATATATATATATATATATATATATATATATATACATATATAAAATAAATCATTAACACGAAGTAACTATACAAAAAATGCTCTAGTTACAAGCATCGTACATGATAAAAAATTTTATTTAAGCCTTCGTTAAGCTTTACACATATCAAAAAGAAAAAGCTTAAATACCTAATTCATCAAAACGTACAATAAAAATATATGGAAATTTCATACTGCTCCAATTTCCTAATTCATATAACAAACGTCAACTTTCAAGTTACTTAAAAAAAAAAAAAAAATGAAGAATGCAAAAATCCCAAAAACAAATATTTCCTAAACATAACAGGAGAAATTAAGATAGCCAGGCTCCCGCTTAACTACTGTCAGATTTCGGGGAATTGCATTACCCTGCAATGGCACAATTTCCCAGAACTGTGCAATTTTCAACGTTTCTCCTTCACTCGTTACTTCTATTCAGATAAGTTTCCCTCTCGCTGTTAACTTAATTCAGTACAACATACATACATACATATATACATATATATACATATATATAGTCATTTCTACATATATATATATATATATATATATATATATATATATATAATATATATATATGTATATATATATATATATATATATTATATATTTACTATATATATACACATGTATATATATATATATATATATATATATATATATATATATATATATATATATATATACCATATATATACACAAAAATATAAACACACACATATATATATATATACATTTATATATATATATATGTATATATATATATAAATATAATATATATATATATATATATATATATATATATATATATATATATATACATACATATACTAATGATTGAAAAGATAAGGCTGTTATAATCAACTGCGTACTGGATGGTACAGTCCTGTAAGATTTGAATGCATAGGATAATCACAATTATGAAAAATCCAAGGTAAAAAACTAACTGAACAACGGTAACAGATTAATATCCTGATCAGGGCTAAGTGAGATGTTTTTCCAATAAATAAAGATGAGATTCAGTAACTGATGACCAAACAGAACAATACTCAAAACATGGTAGAACGGGAGTTAAATCCCTTTCTCGGGATAGATTAATCACCAAAAATCTTAAGGCTTTCTCAACATGGCAATTTTTTGTGCAATTGAAGAAACAGACAAGATACTACTCAAAATTAATCTGCAACAAAAAAAACACTTCTAAAGTTGTATATGACTAAAGATACTGGCAATGCAAAGATTTAGATGTTCATGAGCCTCAGTACTTGACCTACATACAATAATAATTTGAGTTTTGTTAGGGATCAACTTCATCACCTACTGTATATATTGCACCATGCACTAATTTTAGCTAAAAATCTTAGTCAGCTATCTTAGGTCTACATTCAGGATATGGAATTGATGCAAAAGTTAAGAAATATGAGAAAAATTTCAAAAGAATACGACTGTGAATGAGACTAATAAAGTTTCTTAAGGCACAAACATTTTCAATTGACAACCACTTCACAAGGGAAAAAAATGCCATAACATTCAAATAAATGTTAAACTTTGCAATATAAGTTATTAGATTGGATACTTGATTTACAGCACATTTTTTTTGTCTTAAATCTCAAAAGGCTGGATACAATTACAACATGCTCGGTAAAGAAAGATTATCGTTCCATATAAATGAAAATTAACACTAACAACTAGTGAATTAAGAGCTAAAAATTAGTTGATTCTGAAAAGGATAACGAAGAATAAAGTGTAAAAAAAAATTCCATTTACACAACTCAGTCACTGCTAAAATCTTTAGCGATACCACAGTTAAAATGGTAAAAAATTACAAACAAAATCAAAGAAAGGACAACAATGCACAACTAATTCTAAAATCAAGAATAAATCATAACATAAATAAACAAAATTACTGGCTTTATCATGTGATACGTTAAACTGGATCTCGAAGACTCGTATTTCAATTAGATCTCACAAAAATAAAACCTGGGTATATTTAAGATATCTTCAGCGACTTACAAACGCACTTTTCTAGTGGTATTCAGGGACCTTCAAGTTGTTATCCAGATAAAGATTCCTGTATCTGTTCCTCTTTAATCAAGGATTCCCAACTTATTCACATTCTTATATAATTTACTCTCAGCTGACGAATATAATTATTTGCTCGTTTTGCAAAGTTATTCTTCAGTTTAGGTTTCTGAAATTTAACACTACTTTTTGTTAACACTGATTCTGTTCTAAGATTTGAACTCTTTACTAATTCATTTAAAGCTTAACAGTCTGTTCTTTTCCTCTCTTAGTAAACCTCCTCTTCAACTCCGGATTTACAGATCTATTGCGATTTACAAACTGTAAACTACTGAATTTCAAAACAAAGAGGCAGTTCCAAAAATATAGAAGTGCAAATCTCTTCCGTTGTGTAAACGTTACTTTTGATCAATTAGAGTTTCATCTAACATTTTAAAACATACTAAATTTACATAAATGCTACTTTGAGATAATTTCATCCAAATATTTAAATGTTACTCTTTTTAGTACAACTTGTAAAACTTTTATCTGTTAATAAGTTATCACATACTATATTTCAAAAAAGTCAGAAATTAAAAAAATAAAAAGGGCCTCCGATATCCA
>NC_090745.1:106625521-106640521 GCF_036898095.1 Palaemon carinicauda | reverse complement strand
CAGCTCCTCTTATATAGCCAGAAACGATCGTTTTCGTACATAGAAAGACACGACAATTTTTCTAAGTCGTCAGACACAAACGCTTTTCCAAATGCACCGTAGTTACTTCCCCCTCCGAGACCTCTTCAGTGCCACAACTGTGCCACCCAACAAAGAGGAAAACCAAGAGTTCAGAAACTCCTCCTCGAGAGACGTCGTTTCTCTAAGCATACTTATTCACTCATTTTGTTGGGTTTTCGAACCTCACTGTGACTCACAATGGCAAGAATTCCATTTAGAATGTTTGTAATATAAGTTATTTATAGTCACGGACGATCATGGGCCAACAGCGCCTCACCGTTTCCACCAGTCAATGGATTAATCCCCTCACGTTTATGGGGATAAAAATGAGAAATATGTAATTATTATGAGTATTAAAATGACGCCTTTGGAATATAAATTATGGGGTTTAAAATGAAAAACTAAAATAAATTACGACATGATCTACCAATTAATTTATGAATCGTGATCTATTTTATTGCTGCAATAACCAAGGACTGAAAGGAAGTTTTTGCTCAAACTTTCCTATTCATCAGCAGCCATTCAAACTGCAGCCTGAAATGAGCCGAAAATTAAATCCAAAATATAAATGATAAAAAAAAAATTATAACCAATCCACTCCCTTTCTGTACTTTCAGTAAAAGATTATGTAAATGGTATCAAAGTTGGTCGTATAAAAGTTACTCCTATGAACCAAGTCTTTGATCAGTACCCAAGCGTTCAAAGTTTTAACATTAACATTTAAATCCAATCATTATAATACGAGCGGGCACTCGGAGAGCCCTGAAGAAAAATAATTCTGTCACTGACACACTGCGAGTCCAGGTTTAAAACGAAGAAAAAATCCATCGCCTAAATACGAGCTATAATAACGTTGGAACATAGAAATAAACATACGAATGTAATGTCATGCCCCGTTACTTATGTTTGCAGTTCTTTTATAACTTTAATAAAACTTTAATAAAAAAAAAAAAAAAAAAAAAACATCCAGAACTAGGGTTCCATTTTTTAAAAAGATGGGAAAAAAATACTTTTAGTTTAAAGTAAAATCATATTTTCATCCAGATGGAATATTAATTCATAGAGTCGCCCTTTGTCCTTTGAAACGCATTTTCTATTTCAGGTAACAAAAAAGATTTTGTCTCGGATGAAATGCCGTGTTATAGTTAATTTTGAGACACGCTTTTGCCTTGGATGGAAGATGCTTTGTTTTGAATTAAATGCCATGGAACTGACCCCCTAAACAAGAGTGGAACCAAAATCCCATAACTGAATTGTGAATCCCTCTACTCCATATCGCTCTTTTTCTATTGGTTGATCATGTCATTCATTTGTATTCATTAATGACAATTAAGTAATTAGTTTGAATATATACCGTTGAACTACACAACTAAAAAATTTTGAGCTCAGAGTGACACACAAAAAAAAACCCTATACAATATTCTATAAATAAGAACAAAACACAAATAAATGGCTTTCACCGCTTAATAATTCAGTAATTAACAGAAATCCTCAAATCCTATTTGGTAATTATAGTAACCATTATTTGCCCAGTCCTAGTCTGTCTATTAAGCATGAAAGGTTTCGATTAATTTCCAAGCTTCATGAGTCTTAATTAACGAAACAAATGACTTAGAAAATGTATAAATAAGGTTTACCAAATCTTAAATGAGTTGAATAGGCATCAATGAATTATCCCCATGCTTTCATATTATTGAATTAGCTTTAAATGGTCAAAAGGTAAATGTGTAATATCCAGGGATAATCTATATTGGATAATGTAAGCAATACTGAAGACTAAAATATGTAAAATGTAGGCTGGATAATATTAGCAATACTAAAGACTGAAATATGTAAGAAATAGATTGGATAATACTGGTCATACTAAAGATTGAAATATGTATAATGTAAATTAGATATGTTAGATCTAGATTGGAATTACTAAAAATTAAAATAGGTAAGGTACTATAAAATATGATAGCTTTTTGAAACAATACAGTATATTAAACTACTTAAAATATAGCTGAATAAATCACCTATTAATTTTTCGAGTAACCTTAGTTATCCACGCAAACAAATAAATTATGTATCAGCAATTCAAACTTCAAAATAAAATGAAAGAGATATATTTAAAAAAAATTAAATTCAAAATTAAATTTCCTTACTTCCCCCAAAGGGGATATAATTGGAATGAAAGTTAACTGAAAGGTCAAGTTTAACGCAGCCTTGAACGTAAATAGCTCTGATAATATTCAATTGGTTTATGGAATTATTTATTGTTTTTTCGTGATTTGGTTTAATCTAAATGCTCGCTAAGACATTCATAACTTAATCAAAAGAGGACCTGTCTCTTGAAAACCGGAATAATGAAGACATGGTTACTACTACTACTACTACTACTACTACTACAATAGTAATAGTTTTTACTTACAACACTACTACGGTAATAATAATAATAATAATAATAATAATAATAATATTAATAATAATAATAATTTGGTTTAGTTTGGCTTAGATTAGTTTTTATTTATAGAAAACATAAAATAAAATAAACATTTACAACAAACCCGCCAAAGCTTTATTAGCTAGTAACAATACAAATCAACATAGTAATAAGTTTGGATAATGTACAATAGTCGTACTTCAAAATACAGGGAATATATTCCCAATACAGAAAAATACTTAAGTATTTTTATAAATTGTATACGAAAAAGACAATTGTAGATATGCTCTCCGCAAAGAAAATGAGAGAGAGAGAGAGAGAGAGAGAGAGAGAGAGAGAGAGAGAGAGAGAGAGAGAGAGAGAGAGAGAGAGAGAGAGAATCCTCTTCGTTACCAGCCTTAAGCATTATTAATGAGATTCGAAATTTTCTATCTCTCCGCTACGTTATATTACCAACATAAACCATTATAATGAGATTCGAAAACATGCAGGGCTGCAGTTCGGATAAAAGAGTGAGGAGAGCCAAGGATTAAAACCAAGATGTTAAAGTAAATATTGATTTAAACATCCATGTAGAAGTAAAAAAAAAATAAAAAAAAAAGTCAACCTCCAGAGAAGCATTACTGGTTCTGGCACCAATATCTCTTAATGAAGAAGATACTCCAACGTCTAAAGAAAAATCAATTACAATAATAAAAAAAAAGGCTCTTGTCCACATTTATACTTGTTGCATGAATAAAAAATAACTCTTCCCTTTCCCACCCTAACGAAGTGGAACAGGTGCATTAACGAGAAGCTTTAGCTTTCCAGCTGGTGAAAGGTTTGCTTTCACTCCTGACTCTCGACAACCGTAATTTTAGAGAGCGAGGTCACTAATGCATGGTGGATTCCGAAAAAAAAAGTTATATCATTTGAACTAGCCTTGAATTCTTGCTTCGTTAATTTAAAGTTATCAGTGTTAAAATATATATATATATATATATATATATATATATATATATATATATATATATATATATATATATATATATATACATATATATATATGCACCCTTATAAATAAGGGTGTATTTAAATAATGTATATATATATATATATATATATATATATATGTATATATATATACATTATATATACACCCTTATAAATATATGTATATATATATATATATATATATATATATATATATATATATATCCACACATTTGTTCTTTATCATATAGGGGAGATATAAAACAAAACCAAATACAGCCATTTCTAGTCCATTGCAGGACGAAAGCCTCACTCTCTCTCTCTCTCTCTCTCTCTCTCTCTCTCTCTAGAGAGAGAGAGAGAGAATATTCTCTTCGTTACCAACCTTAGCCATTATTAATGGTATTTGAAAACATATCCCACCCTGTCATGAGAGATTATAATCTCATGCCGGGCGGCAGTTCAGATGGCAGAGAGAGGCCAACCGATGATTATAACACATTCTCGTAAAATGTAAAATGAAAATAATAAACCTCCAGACGAACAATAATGGCTCTAGCACCAATATCTTTCAATGAAGAAGATACGCACATACCTAAAAAAAAATCCAGCAATAGTAAATAAAAAAAAAGGTTCTTGTTCACTTTCCAATAGCTGTTGTATAAATAAAGAACTCTCCCCTTTCCCATCTTAACGAAGTGGAACAGGTGCATTAACGAGAAGCTTTAGCTTTCCAGCTGGTAAAAGGTTTGCTTTCATTCCCGACTCTCGACAACAGTAATTTTAGAGAGTGAAGCCATTAATGCATGGTGGATTCCGACAAAAAAAAATCTTTGGAACTGACCTTGAATTCTTACTTCGTTAACTCGAAGTTATTAATGTGTTTTATATATATATATATATATATATATATATATATATATATATATATATATATATATAATTATATATATGTATATATATATATATATATATATATATATATATATATATATATATATATATATATATATATATATATAAAACCTCTGTACCATGGTCTTCCACTCTCTTGGGTTAGAGTTCTCTTGCTTGAGGGTACACTCGGGCACACAATTCTATCTTATTTCTCTTTCTCTTATTTTGTTACACTTTTTATAGTTTATCTATGAAATATTTATTTTAGTGTGATTACTACTCTTAAAATATTTTATTTTATTTGTTAATTACTTTTCTTATTTCCTTATATCCTTTCATCACTGGGCTTTTACCCATGTTGGAGCCCCTGAACTTAAAGTATCCTGCTTTTCCATCCAGGGCTGTAACTTAGCAAGTAATAATAATAATAATAATAATAATAATAATAATAATAATAATGTGTGTGACAAAACGTCTGCATTTGTTCGTGTGATTGCTCACAACAAACTAACCTAGTATGGGTGACCCTGACTAGCACATCTTTGTTGATCATGGCGATACGTAACCCCTTTCACTTCATACCCTAGAAAGGGTATGAATATATATATATATATATATATATATATATATATATATATATATATTATATATACTATATATATATATGTATATATTATATATATACTATATATATATATGTATATATTATATATATATACTTTATATATGTATATATTATATATATATATTATACATATATATATATATATACATTATACATATATATACATATATTATATAAATATATATATATATATATATATATATATATATATATATATATATATATATATATTGTAAATTCAATATGTAGAAAGTCAACAGGATATATAAAAATAAAAGACTGCATATACTGTACACACATACATACATTGTCGCGACCTTTAGAGATCAGGTGTTGCTGACCTATGATCCTCTTGCTTAAGCCCTTGAGCCCTCCGTCGCTGGTCTAAAAATACTGCCCAAGATATTGACTACTGCAAGTTAGTTTTGTGTTCTCAGGCTTGTGAAGGGGGCGAGAGAGAAAGGATGTTTTAGCACCAAATGTTTTCGGGTAGGATGCCCCCGTGTGACAAACTTAGATTGGGAGCTCAAATCCCTAGCAGAAGGGGGTAATGAAAGGATGACCCTTCCTGACTTCACTGACTTCAAGCAGTAGACTTAGGAAGAAGATGTTACGTTCAATTACGTTTATGTTTCTGTTTTCTGATTGGAGTAATTTTTCAAGATAACAGTGCTTTATGAATAACTTAATCTTTATTTTCCCATCTCGTTCCTTTGCAGGGAAGTAATTCATTTCAAGTATATTGTGCTTTATTTAAATTGTATAACAGTATTCAAACCTCCTTCGGGGAAGGTGTTCTTACCTGAAAATAAAAGATGACAAAAATCTTCCTTGGGATTTAGCAGGTCAGCACTATATCCAACAGGCACACAAAATAAAACCTGCTATGCTACTCCATATATATAAACTGTTAATATAGTGGACCTGCTAAACAGATAAAGAATTACCCCTTTCTCGCCACTACTCCAGCCTTTGGGTTGGAGAATCTCCCCTATATAATAAAGATCAAGTGTCTGGCTCTATATAAATATATATATATATATATATATATATATATATATATATATAAATATATATATACATAAATATATATATATACATAAATATATATATATATATATATATATATATATATATATATATATATATATATTTGACCGTCACATCATATGGGTCGAATACACTAACTGCTGATGGGTCAAGTAGTGGATATATCCATAGATATGAGTGGAATTGTCACACTATGATAACGAGTATATGCAATTGGGCACTTGATTCACCTTCCTGTATGCTATTTCTGACTGAGTGAGTATAGCGTTGTTCTGCGTAATCACAGATCGGCAAATCACATCCCGTAAGACGATATTCATGTCATCACATTAATTTTACAAAATTTGATGAATATCAAGAATCCTCTACATTCCCCATTTATATTGACAGCTAAAATCTAGATTTGATATTTGGGACAAACACAAAAACCATTTACACAAGTGTTCTAATTCAGAAAGTCATTTGCTAGGCCTTTACATAAATAAGAAAACTATCTATTCTATAATTTTTTTATTATATTCAGCAAATGTGAATTTACTGTAGTTACAAGAATGTTTATAATAACGTGTATTTCAAATCCACCTCATACATCCGTGTCTCAGCCTATCAAAAAGGCTTAGTGCGTCATTGCGCGCTTCAAAATAATGTCATACATGCATACATACATACTTATACATACATATATATATATATATATATATATATATATATATATATATATATATATATATTATATACACATATATATATATATATATATATATATATATATATATATATATATATATATAAATGCTCTCAAATCCAATTAAATATAGTGACCTATTAGGTAAATGATCCATATCTCTTGGAATCTACAGTAGTTATACCAAGTGCTACGTTCAAAAAGGACCTCATTTACCTCCTACGTTCGTATGGGAAATTGCTCGATAACTAAAGTGAAAAACAGTACTTTGATCTATACGACCTTTCTGACAGATCATTTTTTTTTTCAATGTAAATGGGAATATAAGCCGTAACTTGAACAGATGTCACCGACACATCCACCTACATATCAAATTTCCAATGAAAATGATTTTTATTTTCGGAAATGTACACGTGCCACATAGTCTTTCATTGTACATTCAAGTATGTACAGTATATATGGGGAGAAAAAAATTCTATTATTTTATTTTCCCGAAGCTTCATATATACGTTCTACAGTCCATTATTCTGTTATACGTGTTCACATCCACACGCATAGCCAGTGGAAGACATCTGTCTGAACATCCTATTGTATCTCTATAGGATCAAAGCTAATGGAAACTGATGGGAACCAGCCTCGCCTTTTATTCAGCCGCGTCCAAAGAAGGTTTTAGACGACAGCTGGGCATCCATGTCTAATCTTTTGTCATTGTAACATCCTTTGAAACCAGCCATAGGCTCTAGAAGAGTTATTACCTCCGCCAACGATTTGGGAGGAGGTTATGTTTTCGCCCCTGTTTGTCCGTTTGTAAACAAATTCCTGGCCACAATTTTACTCATTGCGTAGTGAAACTTTCAGGGATTAATTGTTAGGTTGAGACGTGGAAGTGATTCAATTTTGAAAGTCCTAGGTCAAAGTCCACAGTCAAATGTTAAGGTCAAGCAAAAGGTCGACTGAAATATAAACCTAAGTTCTAAATTGATTCTGGGAAAGGCGAGCTGGTTTCGAGAAATAAGCAGCCGTAGTGGAGGTTCGCATTCTCAGTGCTTTTTCTAGTTAAAACATTGTTATTATCACCACTATCTATTGCCCTAAAGTTGAAAAGAATTGAGTTTAGCATACTTAATTTACCATCAAGGGGTTTCAGTAAATAATCTGTTATCAAAACCTAATGAGAAAATACAAAATCTATTATCAACACCTAGTTATGAAATACAAAAAAAAAATTTAACAACACCTGGTTAAGAACTAGAAAATTTTTCATCAACACCTGGTTAGGAAATACAAGATTTGTTACAAACACCTGGATAGGAAATGCAAAATCTTTTCAACGCCGAGGTAGGAAATACAAAATCTGTTATCAACACCTGGTAAGGAAATACAAAATCTGATATCAACACCTGGTAAGGAAATACAAAATCTGTTATCAACACCTGGTAAGGAAATACAAAATCTGTTATCAACACCTGGTAAGGAAATATAAAATCTGTTATCAACACCTGGTACGGAAATACAAAATCTGTTATCAACACCTGGTAAGGAAATACAAAATCTGTTATCAACACCTGGTACGGAAATACAAAATCTGAAATCAACACCTGGTAAGGAAATAAAAATCTGTCATCAACACCTGGTACGGAAATACAAAATCTGTTATCAACACCTGGTAAGGTAATACAAAATCTGTTAACACCTGATGAGGAAATACTTGCATAATAATAACAGTTTACAATGCCCCGACATAAATCATTAAATATATTCGGAAATTTCATATTAATCATCAAATTTCCTTAAGAGTGTCAAGACATTCTTTTCCGAAAAAAAAAAACAATATATATATGAACGAGAAACTGTAGAATCTTAAATTCTGAAAAAAAAAAATGCGTGCACAATCCTTTGTAACATATCGCTTTATTCGATATGCATAAAATTATTTGTCGGTGGTAGATATAAATACCCAACTATATTCAAGGGAGGCAAAGTATGAGAATAATACCGCTTTCAAGGGCTCAAGATCAGTTCAAGTTTATCGTATGAGAATTGGATAAAAGTGGAAAAATTATCAAAGGTCAAGATACGGATGATTATATATATATATATATATATATATATATATATATATATATAATATATACATATATATATATAGAGAGAGAGAGAGAGAGAGAGAGAGAGAGAGAGAGAGAGAGAGAGAGAGAGAGAAGAGAGAGAGAGAGAGAGAGAGAGAGAGAGAGAGAGAGAGAGAGAGAGAGGAGAGAGAGAAAGAGAGAGAGAGAGAGAGAGAGAGAGAGAGAGAGAGAGAGAGAGAGAGAGAGAGAGAGAGAGAGGAGAGAGAGAGATAATATCGCGATGTCCATTTCACCATCCTGCTTTAGTGAAAGCATTGTCAGCCTTGGTCTATCGATCCTTCCAAGGATCAAAGCCTACAATTGATGTGTATTTGTTGGGATAACGAGCCTAAGACAGTTCTCTTCAGGGAGAACATTCGTCTAGCGAGAAATATTAATGATGATAATTTTCTTTCTATTCAAATTGTTATCATCATTTCTATTATCATTAACTAAGCTACGACCCTAACTGGAAAAGTAGGAATCTATAAACCCGAGGACTCCAACAGGGAAAGCAGCCAGGTGAGGAAAGGAAATAGAAAAGTAACGAATAATATATAAATGAGAATAAAAACATATAATACGATTACTAACAATGATAAAAAAATAGGTGATTCATAACTTATGAAACGAGACTTTCCAACCTTTTCAACAGATAAGAGTTTCCAACTAATTTTAAGTTTTAAAGTTTCACAGATTCCACCAGATTATAAAGATCAATTAGTTCTAATAGCTAGAATCTCATTCTTGCAAAAGCTGGGTTTTGATAACATACATAATTCGATTTATATCTGTACTTTTAAGATATATGTAAGTAATAGGATCATGGCAATTTGCCCTAATGTGACCTTTTTTCTTATTCCTTCATCATCGAGTGAAATAAAAACAACAGAATAGGACGCCCACAAACAGAAAAGTTAAACTGGAGTTTTGATAATATACGTAATGCGATTCATATCTGTAATTTAAATAATAGGATCAAGGTAATTTACTCTAATCTTTAATTTTTTCTCAAACAACTTTTTATCACGTGATATGAAATCATGGCTGAGGACTATGAAACGTGAAATAGGAAATGACGAATGGAGAAGCATTAATTTTAAAGCACAAGAGAGACGACTAGCGAAATCTAACTGAGGCCCTTTGCGTCAATAGGCGTGATGGGAGATGATGAGGATGATGATATAAAAACAACAAAATAGCACGGCCATAAACATAAAAATGAAATGGAAGAAAACAAGCAACATGGTCAACGAATTCATACTTCGCTTTCCACCCACACACCTCCGTCGCTCCATTTCTGCCCGTTAAAAATACGTTCCTCCTTAGTTCAACTTTTGGAATTTAATTATCAACTCGACAGACCGGCGTGTCAGCTCCTCTACTTTCTATTCTGACCGAATCCTCGATTCATTTGCCTTCATGTGAGAAGAGTTTTATGCGATGGTTTCAGAATGCTGTAAAGAGCCAAAGAATTGAAGGACCTTTCCCATAAAAAAAAAAAAAAAAAAAAAAAAAAAAAAATGTGGGTCAGCTTCGAAATTCATGATCATGATGAAAAAGAGGAGAGGGTGTTTAAAACTCTCTCTCTCTCTCTCTCTCTCCCTCTCTCTCTCTCTCTCTCTCTCTCTCCTCTCTCTCTCTCTCTCTCTCTCTCCATGGGGAAATTGTCGACTTGTAATTTTGATTAACTAATTAATTAAACCATTATGCCTGACGTTGCGATAATTTCTTTTTCATTATATCACTCAAAGATGATAAAATATACTTCCATAATATATACACCAGCAACCATTCATGACGGAAAGTTTACTTGTAAATATAATTCATATTTTCAACTGTCTTAGATATATTCAATTTACCAGTACAATTATTTATAAATACATTGTTTTAAGAAATTTATTTACCAGGGTAATAACTCAAACCTGCTTGAGAAATATGCTGTATTTCTCAAAAGATTGTGCGCGTTTCAATACAATTAATCTCATGTTTGGGATATATTTCAAGATTTAAAAGGAAAAATATCTATCATTAAAGTAAATATATGTCAGTCATTGAAATCTGGAAGAGTTAAGCAATAAATCATGAGAGAGAGAGAGATGAGAGAGAGAGAGAGAGAGAGAGAGAGAGAGAGAGAGAGAGAGAGAGAGAGAGAGAGAGAGATATTTAAGTATATTCTAGCTGATCCTATATTTCCAATTCCATCTTTCACCTTCAATACAATTTCAACAGTAAATACTTTGATCCTCAATAAGAAATTCGTGAGCATAAATCTAGGGATTTTCTTTGAAGTTTTTGCTCTTTTGTCTTTATATTTTATTCTCTTTTTTCATTTATTTTTTTTGAAGTCTATGCTGATATAGACATACATCCAAATTCGTTAAGTCCATGTTATTCAAAATTTATTTTTACTTCTTTCCTTGCCCCCCCCCCCCCTCCCCTCCCTGTTTGTATCATAGTCCTTTGGACTAATACAAATGGCAAATAATCTTTATCATCAACTTAGCTATAAGTATTAAGTTCCAAGTAGTCATATTCCTTTCAACTCGCTGGCAAGGTATAAATTATAGAAAGTCTTACAAAAGAACTTCTCCCTCTACTGATTTCAAAGGCTTAGGCTGCATATATTCAAATATTTCAAGTTATTACAGCGGGTTGAAAATAATTGTATTTCATATCAATTATAGACTGTACAGGGAACAAATTACAATCCTTTTTTATCAACCTTTGTATAAGGATCAACTACTTATATTTATATATTACCATAAAGTTGTAAAAGAGTTTTTCCTCACTCCTTTTACACAAGTATTAAATTGCAGTTTTACTTTCAATCTATGAACAAGAATTATAGAGCCGACCCCCCAGACACCAAATTGCAATAATTAATTAACAAAGTCAAAATCGTTTCCTTTTTACATATACAATGTAGAAAAATTTATATATTCCTTTTATTTACTTTATGTAAATTGAATACTACTAATTTTTACTATCATTTTGAAAAATTCTGTTTATTGAATCATTTCTGCATGAAAAAATTAAACATCTGAATCTAAAAACTTGCAAGAATAAACTTTCCAAATACGTACCGAGTTAATTTAAATAAGCTATTTTGCCATGTGGAAATGTATGTTTCTTTTATTTTCACTGACCTATTTCTCGTTTTATAGCTAACTTTAACAATGGTTAACTTTATAATAATAATAATAATAAAAAAAAAAAAAAAAACCAATGTCACGATTGGAACAAACAGATTTTCAGAAAAAAAACTATCTAATACCCCCAACATTTATTAACACAACTAAAACGTTATGTTTTCGGACACTTATCTGTAAATTCGTTGAAATCTTTGGCAAACACAAAAACGTTTTAAACTTTGGGAAACATACTTCACAAGACCCACAATTTCTGAAAGAAAAAAAATAATAAAAAAAAAAATACGAACTAAATTAATCCTAACAAAGATTCACCTTAAATCCGTGAAAATTCATGTAAAACCAAAGGCCAAAATGACATGTCTAAATCGAAGAGAACAAATTGCATTCAGAGAGCAACTATTTGAATCACGTCACAGTTGGCAGTAAAATGTCTATCAGATTTTAAAGTTGATTCAAGCATGCACCTCCTCGTTCATTGTAAAAGTTTTATCACAAGGGCAAATTCAGTCTCTCTTACTCTTACTCTTACTCTTACTCTCTCTCTCTCTCTCTCTCTCTCTCTCTTCTCTCTCTCTCTCTCTCTCTCTCTCTCTCTCTCTCTCTCTCTTTTCAAATACTTGGAATTCTTGTTCTTTATAACTCATTTACCTTTTTTATAATTAGATTATGTAAATGAGAAGAGAATATTTAAAATTCCCCAGTAAGAAAAAGAGGGAACCAAGAAGTTATCGTAAAAATTATTGAAGTAAATAACCTTAATTACAAATTATCATAAAATATGAAACTAAATCCACACCTTCTAACAATGAACTAGATCGAACATTCGTTTATTATAAAAAGAAAAAAAGAAAAAAAAATTTCAACGTTACCAGTATTCACGAATTATATTGGACACCAGTATTCATGAATTATATTTCTAAACCAAAATTTTTGAAACCTGCTCTTATTTTATACGTATTAACTGTCTTAAACAAAGCATTACTAGATTTTATTGTTACATGCAGCCTCCCAAAGTAAATAAATGAATGCATATTGCAAATATTTATATAACTCCATGACATTTCTAAAAATCAATTATATATATACTGTACGTAAATATAACTGGATATATATTATATATATATATATATATATATATATATATATATATATATATATATATGTATGTATGTATGTATGTATGTATATGTATAAGCTTAAAAATATATACCAATATTCACGAAAACCTAATTAAAAATAACATTTAATCACCGAACAATTTAGCAAGTGTTGTCGCAGAAACGAATATTATAAAAAAAAATACTATATTACAAAATAATAGAAAAATTATATACACCGCCTTTTACCGTGGATATTCATCACCACCACTAACAATGACGATACTGCGTAGCGCTGAAATCCCAACGTAATTCTATTATAAATTAGAAATCCCGCGTAGCTAAAAGGAATTATCTCATCCATACTAAGCACAGTTCATGAAATTTCTTTGCGCAGGTATTAACCCGTCCAGCTGCTTCTGACAGATTTTATTTTAACGTTACAATGAAAAATTTATGCTGAAGCAACTAGCTTCATGTGGTTATAGCGTTGTCTGTAGTTAAGTTTTGACGTTACTATAAAAAATATATTAATGTTAGTATTATCTAACTCGTCACGTAACTCGCAATCATCAAATTAATAAACCCCACGATGAGATATCTAAAAAAAAAGTTGCATTAACGAGAAGCACGAATAAAACAACAAAGGAAAATGAGAATTAAGGAATAGTTAAAAGAATTAAGGGACTGACACAAACACCCACACACACTGAGCTAACTGAAATGACAGAAAAGCTAGAGGGAGACCAAAGATTTTGTGTTAGTTAAACGATCTCTGCATGAAAGGTTGAACGCAAAGCTTAAATTTCTTAGTAATATCAAGATTAATTCATTTATAAGAAAAAATATAATTTCATTCACGATTACTGGTTAAGTTTATCAGAAACAACTGCCAAGTTAACTATTTTTTATATAGAAGGAAATCTGAATAATGGATGCTAATAAATTTAAACTTTATGAAAACAGAGAGAGAGAGAGAGAGAGAGAGAGAGAGAGAGAGAGAGAGAGAGAGAGAGAGAGAGAGAGAGAGAGAGAGAATGAAAATAAGTGGAACAACTTACAATTTCTGTGTAAGCAAAAGGTTAAAAGCCTCTGTTTTAATGAGCTGTTAAGTGTAAAGTGAGAAGACACTTTTGGACCAAACTCTTCCGAAAAAAAGCGAAAACGAGTTTTGTAAATTAGTAATTTCCAACGTCCGGTGAAGTTCCTTCCAGCAGAGCGGCTAATTTTGGCTCGTTTCAAATATGACAGATATTATTCGCAAAAAAAACTTTTTCCTTATTCTCTTTAATTAGAACTAACCATCTCTAGTGTCATTTGAGCATTGCGGGAGAATTCATTGATAAAATAAAATGTCTCCTTCTCAGTGTAAGATGAGTTAGCATGAAAAAAATGATAAAAATAACATATTTAAAGGCCGTGTTATTTGAAATCTGCGTGGAATCGATTAGAATTAATTTAGCGATAAATTTTTCGATGTTGTTACTATTTTTAGAATATCTTATAGTTTATTATTTCTCATATCCTTTCCTCACTGGGCTATTTTCCCGTTATAGCCCTCGGGCTTATAGCATCTTGCTTTTCCAACTAGGGATGTAGCTTAGCTTAGCTAATAATAATAATAATAATAATAAGAAGAAGAAGAAGAAGAAGAAGAAGAAGAAGAAGAAGAAGAAGAAGAAGAAGAAGAAGAAGAAGAAGAAGAAGAAGCAACCAAAAATTTTCCCTATAAAATCTGTATAATAAATATTTCTAGTAAAACTATTTCCAGAACGATGCATATTCAGGGCCGCAAATCTACAAATGATATCTAAGGAATAATCTTTATAAAGACTTTCAATATATATTTTTGCCCCAACGTTATATATAATGAAATTGCGATCTTGAACAGCTAACCCTAAGGTAAAAAGGATACAATTTCATGTCATG
>NC_090745.1:106600521-106618021 GCF_036898095.1 Palaemon carinicauda | reverse complement strand
AAAGTCAAATTCCAAAAAACCTACTACCTCCAACCTATTATTCTTCATTGCATATTTTTGTTTCACCTGAATTGCCAAATATGTCAAAAATAAATTTCTCTCTCTCCACTAAAGTATGTTACCAACCTTACCCATTAGTACTAAGATTCGAAAAAACATCCAAACCTGTCATGAGAAATTATAATCTCATGCCAGGCAGCAGTTCAGATAGAAGAGTGAGGCCGACCAAGTTATATAACACATCCTCGAAAAGTCAAATGAAAATATTCAACCTCCAGACAAACAATAATGATTCTGACACCAATATCTCTTAATGAAGAAGATACAACCATACCTATAAAAATCCAGTAATAATAATAAAAAAAAGTTCTTGTTTCCAATACCTGTTGTGTAATTAGAGAAAGAACTCTCCCCTTTCCCATCTTAACGAAGTGGAACGGGTGCATTAACAAGAAGCTTTAGCCTTCCAGCTGGTGAAAGGTTTGCTTTCATTCCCGACTCTCGACAACAGTAATTTTAGAAAGTGAAGCCATTAATGCATGGTGGATTCCGACAAAAAATTTCATCAGCTGAACTGGCCTTGAATTCTTGCTTCATTAACCAATAGTTATCAATGTGTTTTATATATATATATATATATATATATATATATATATATATATATATATATATATATATATATATATATAAGTATTTAGTATGTAATAGCTGATCAGCAAGTGTATAATATATATATATATATATATATATATATATATATATATATATATATATATATATATATAAGTATTTAGTATGTAATAGCTGATCAGCAAGTGTTTATAATACATATATATATATATATATATATACATATATATAAATATATATATATAGACACACACCCGGTCATGCTCAGCTTACCCCGTACATGGGTGTGGGAAGAGGGAGTACCCTGGTGAGAAGAGGGGTGCGTAGTTGCGCATATCTATATAAGTATTAAACCGTCATTTTATACGGGTCGAATACACTAACTGCTGATGGGTCAAGTATTGGCTATATCCATAGATATGAGTGGAGTTGCCACACTATGATAACGAGTATATGCATATGAGCACTTGATTCATCTTCCTGTATGCTATTTCTGAATGAGTATAGCGTTGTTATGGTAAATCACTGACCAGCAAATCAAATCCCGTAAGACGATATTTGTTTCATCATATTTTTACTACATTTGATAAATATCAAGAATCTTCCACATTCCCCATTTATATTGGCAGCTAAAATCTAGATTTGAAATATGGGATAAACACAAAAACAATTGAGGCCTTTAGATAAAGAAAAAACTATCTATTCTATCATTTTCTTTATTCAGCCCCTGTTAATTTACTGTAGTTAAAAAATGTTTATAATAACGTACATTTCAAATCCGCCTCCTACATCCCAGTCTAAGCCTACCAAAAAAAGCTTAGTGTGTAATTGCGCGCTTCAAAATCATGCCATACATACATACATATATATACATGCATACTGTACATATATATATATATATATATATATATATATATATATATATATAAATATATATATATATATATATATGTATATATATAAATATATATATGTATATATATAAATATATATATGTATATATATAAATATATATATGTATATATATATATATATATATATATATATATATATATATATATATATATATATATATGTATATATATACATATATATATATGTATATATATATATATATATATATATATATATATATATGTATATATATATATATAGGCTCTGAAATCCAATTAAATATAGAGACCTATCAGGTAAATGATCCATATCTCGTGGAATCTACAGTAGTTATACCAACTGCTACGATCAAAAAGGACCTCATTTACCTCCTACGTTCGTATGGGAAATTGCTCGATAACTAAAGTGAAAAACAGTACTTTGATCTATACGACCTTTCTGACAGATCATTTTTTTTTCAATGTAAATTGGAATATAAGCCGTAACTTGAACAGATGTCACCCACACACCCACTTACATATCAAATTTCCAATGAAAATGATTTTTATTTTCGGAAATGTACACGTGTCACATAGTCTTTCATTGTACATTTAAGTATGTACAGTATATATGGGGAAAAAAACTTTAAAATTTCTCTTATTTTTTTCCCGAAGCTTCATGTATACGTTTTATACAGTCCATTATTCTGTTATATATATTTATATCCACACGCATAGGCAATGGAAGATATCTGTCTGAACATACTATTGTATCTCTACAGGATCAAAGCTAATGGAAACTGATGGGAACCAGCCTCGCCTTTTATTTAGCCGCGTCCAAAGAAGGTTTTAGACGACAGCTGGGCATCAATGTCTAATCTTTTGTCATTGTAACATCCTTTGTAACCAGCCATAGGCTCTGAAAAACAAAGTTATTACCTCCGCCAACGATTTGGGAGGTGGTTATGTTTTCGCCCCTGTTTGTCCGATTGTAAACAAATTCCTGGCCACAATTTTACTCATAGCGTAGTGAAACTTTCAGGGATTAATTGTTAGGTTGAGACGTGGAAGTGATTCAATTTTGAAAGTCCTCGGTCAAAGGTTAAGGTGGAACAAAAGGTCGACTGAAATATAAACCTAAGTTCTAAATTGATTCTGGGAAAGGCGAGCTGGTTTCGAGAAATAAGCTGCCGTAGTGGAGGTATGCATTCTCTGTGCTTTTTCTAGTTAAAAATTCTTTTATCATCATCGCTATCTGTTGTCCTAAAGTTGAAAAGAATTGACTTTAGCATTCTTAATTTATCATCAGGGGGAATCAGAAAATAATCTGATAAAACCTAGTGATAAAATACAAAACCAATTATCAACACCTGGTTAGGAAATAGAAAATTTTTCATCAACACCTGGTTAGGAAATAAAAAAAAATTGGGGCCAACACCTGGATAGGAAATGCAAAATCTTTTCAACGCCTGATTAGGAAATACAAAATCTGTTATCAACACCTGGTAAGGAAATACAAAATCTGTTAACACCTGATGAGGAGACTTGCATAATAAAAAAAGTTTACAACGTGCCGAGATGATTAAATTTCATACTTATCATTAAATTTTCTTATGAGTTTCAAGACTTTTTTTCTCGAAAGAAGACAAGATTATATATATGAACGAGGAACTGTGTAATCTTAAATTCTAAAAAAAAAAAAAAAAAAAAAAATATGCGTGCATAATCCTTTGCAACATATCGCTTTATCTGATATGCATAAAATTATTTGTCGGTGGTCAAATGAAGGATCAATCTTTGTAGATATAGATACCCAACTATATTCAAGTCAGGAAAAGTAGGTGGTTAATAGTACTTTTATGGGCTCGAGGTCATTTCAAATTTATCGCATGAGAATTGGATAAAAGTGGAAAAATTATCAGAAGTCAAGATACGAATGATTTTATACATATATATATATATATATATATATATATATATATATATATATATATATATATAAATGTATATATATATGCACATATATATATACATATAAATGTATATATATATATATATATATATATATATATATATATATATATATAAATGTATATATATATGCACATATATATATACATATAAATGTATATATATATATATATATATATATATATATATATATATATATATATATATATATATACATAAGTACTCTCACAGACTCAAAAGACCAATGAGCTTAAGTGGATTAAATCCCAGCATAAGATCAAAAGAACTACTTGCAAGGACTCAGGAAAAAGAATATGAAAAAATGATAATGGTAGGCGCAACGCAAAAGAAAAATTAGCCTATGAACACAAATCTACTTACACATACCTAATAAAAGCTGACAACCACAATAGAAGTCTAAAAGTAAGATATTCTTGATTTAATTTTACTGCATGATTCAATTTTACTGCTTAATTTAATTTTACTGCTTAATTTAATTTTACTGCAGGATTTAATTTCACAATTTTATTTAATTCAAATGCATGATTTAATATCAGTGCTTGATATAATTTTACTGCATGATTTAATTTCTCTGATGTTATCTTATTTGCATGATTTAATTTTACTGTTCGTTCTAATTTTACTGCTTGATTTAATTTCACTTTTTCATTTAATTTTATTGCATGATTTAATTTCCCTACTTGATTTAATTTTACTACAAAATTTATTCAGATACGGAGACTAATTGAGAGAATGCAAAATAACTGTCAGTACTATAACCACATGAGATTAAAAGCTGTAATTATCCAGTCTCTAAAAATTATTTGGTGACTGAATTATTATAAATAGAATACAGGAACAACTAAGCTGTAGGAATGAGTGCTTCAAGATTTGGAAAATATATATATAGGAAATTATATCCGTCGAAAAACGTCAGTGGCTAATCTTTTAAATTATTATATTTCATATTAAATCAATTGTCTTAACGTGAACAATTATTGTAGTGTAGTGTACCAACCGTGTGTCACACGATCGTACGTAGTTCATTTTGTGTATATATTATGCTAGTACCTTCCCTCTTCCCTCGCACTAAAATGAACCAGATTAAACATGTCTGCTTTTGAAAGAATTTACTTCTGATTAAGGGTACCTGACACTTGCACGCATTCGTGGCACGCACTGGCACGCATTGATGCGCGAACTCACGTGAACGAGTCGTGAAAATGTCGTGAACAGTGCTGGAACTGGCGTGCCAGTGCGTGCCATGCGTGCCCAGAACTTTGAAATGTTTACAGTTTGTGGCACACATTGGCACGCACAAAATAGTCGTGAACGATGCGCGAACTGGAGTGAACTGGAGTGAACAGTGCGGGAACTGGCGTGAACTGGAGTGAACGATGCTGGAAGTGGCGTGAACTTTATAATGAAGAGAAACAAAAAGGAAACGAAAAAATTAATGAAAAGGAAAGAAAAATAAACCTAATAAATTTTTATATTTGCTGTTTTAATGGGAAAAAAATGATATCTTATTTCAAACTATTTCTATAACTTTATAATGAAGAGAAACAAAAAGGAAACGAAAAAATTAATGAAAAGGAAAGAAAAATAAACTTAATAAATTTCTATATTTGCTGTTTTATTGTGAGAAAAAAATATATCTTATTTCAAACTATTTCTATAACTTTATAATGAAGAAAAACAAAAAGGAAACGAAAAAATTAATGAAAAGGAAAGAAAAATAAACCTAATAAACTTTTATATTTGCTGTTTTAATGTGAAAAAAAATGATATCTTATTTCAAACTATTTCTATAACTTTACAATGAAGAAAAACAAAAAGGAAACGAAAAAATTAATGAAAAGGAAAGAAAAATAAACCTAACATAATTTTTATATTTGCTGTTTTAATGTGAAAAAAAAATGATATCTTATTTCAAACTATTTCTATAACTTTATAATGAAGAGAAACAAAAAGGAAACGAACAAATTAATGAAAAGGAAAGAAAAATAAACCTAATAAATTTTTATATTTGCTGTTTTAATGTGAAAAAAAATGATATCTTATTTCAAACTATTTCTATAACTTTATAATGAAGAGACAAAAAGGAAACGAAAAAATTAATGAAAAGGAAAGAAAAATATAAACCTAATAATTGTTTATATTTGCTGTTTGAATGTAAAAATAAAATGATGTCTTATTTCATGCACACACTTATTTTCCTCTATTACCAATCAATAGCCAAAACTTTTGTTTTAAATAAAAATGAACTGAAAAATAAACCCAAGAAATTTTTAAGTTTGCTGTTTGAATGTAAAAATAAAATGATGTTTTATTTCATCAACATACTTATTCTTCTTTATTACCTTAAAATGAAGAGCAAAACAAATTTTTTCTGTTTGCTGTTTTAATGTAAAAATAAAATGATTTCTTATTTCAACACACTTTTTTCTCTATTACCTTAAAATCAACAGCCTAAAAACTTTTCATGTTTGCTGCTTTTAATGTTAAAATAAAATGCTTTCTTAATACTTGTACATATTTTATGTCTGCTATTTATATGTAAATCAAATGCTTCCTTATTAAAACAAAAATAAAGGGCAACAAAAAATACAAAAGAAAAAGATACGTTTCTTCTCCTCAATGCAATGGTGTCTCTGACCGAAAGCATTGTTGTCTCTTCCGAAGCCAATCAGAGAATGTCCTCGGGTTGGAGAAGCCCCGTTTTTATATGGAGTGGCCAATTCGTGAACTGGCGTGAACAATGCGTGAACGATGCGGAATGATGCGCGAACTCGCGTGAACGTGTCGTGAACTTCTCGTGAACTAGGCGTGCCGATTCGTGCCATGGCGTGAACTTGTCGTGAACGACGCGCGAACTGGAGTAAACTGGTCGTGAACAGTGCGGGAAAAACAACAGTGCGTGCCACTTTGCACGCATCAATGCGTGCCAGTGCCTGGCAAAAATGCGCGCAAGTGTCAGGTAGGCTTTGGAGAGAGAGAGAGAGAGAGAGAGAGAGAGAGAGAGAGAGAGAATTCCATTTGCCTGATATATGTTTCTAATCGGAAGTGACCAAATTGAATGTTTTAAGCTGAACACCGAGAGAGAGAGAGAGAGAGAGAGAGAGAGAGAGAGAGAAAGAGAGAGAGAGAGAATACCGATGTCCATTTCACCACACTGCCTTCGTGTAAGCATTGTCAGTCTTGCTCTATCGATCCCTCTAAGGATCAAAGCCGACGATTGGTGTGTATTCTTTGGGATAACGAACCTAAGACAGTTCTCTTCAGGGAGAGCATTCGTTCAGCGACAAATATTAGATGATAATTTTCTTTCTATTCAAATTGTTATTACCATTTCTATTATCAATAACTAAGCTACAACCCTAACTGGAAAAATAGGAATCTATAAACCCAAGAACTCCAACAAGGAAAGCAGCCAGGTGAGGAAAGGAAATGGAAAAGTAACGAATAATATATAATTGAGAATAAAAATATAAGATCAGTAACAACGATAAAAAGATAGGTGATTCATAACTTATGAAACGAGACTTTCCGACCTTTTCAACAGATAAGAGTTTCCAACTAGTTTTAAGTTTTGAAGTTTCACAGATTCCACCAGATTATAAAGATCAATTAGTTCTAATAGCTAGAATCTCATTCTTGCAAGAGTTGGGTTTTGATAACATACATAATTCGATTTATATCTGTACCTTTAAGATATAGGCAAGTAATAGGATCATGGCAATTGGGCCTAATGTGACCTTTTTTCTTATTTCTTTATTATCGAGAGATATAAAAACAATTAAATAGCACACCCACAAACAGAAAAGTTAAACTGGAGTTTTGATAATATACGTAATGCGAGTCATATCTGTAATTTAAATAACAGGATCAAGGTAATTTACCCTTATGTTTAATTTTTTCTCAAACAACTTATTATCACGTGATATGGAAACATGGCTGAGGACTATGAAACGTGAAGTAGAAAATGATGAATGGAGAAGTATTGATTTTAAAGCACAAAATAGAGACGACTAGCGAAATCTAACTGAGGCCCTTTGCGTCAATACGCGTGAGAGGAGATGATGAGGATGATGATATAAAAACAACAAAATAGCACGGCCATAAACAGAAAAATGAAATGGAATAAAACAAGCAACATGGTCAACGAATTCATACTTCGCTTTCCACCCACACACCTCCCTCGCTCCATTTCTGCCCGTTAAAAATACGTTCCTCCTTAGTTCAACTTTCGCAATTTAATTATCAACTCGACAGACCGGCGTGTCAGCTCCTCTACTTTCTATTCTGACCGAATCCTCGATTCATTTGCCTTCATGTGAGATGAGTTTTATGTGATGGTTTCAGAATGCTTTAAAGAACCAGAGAATTCAAGGACCCATCCCATGGAGAGAAAAAAAAAAAAAAAAAAAAAAAAAAAAAAAAAGGTAAAATTGTCATGTGGGCCAACTTCGAAATTCCTGATCTTGATGAAAAAGAAGAACGGGTGTTTAAAACTCTCTCTCTCTCTCTCTCTCTCTCTCTCTCTCTCTCTCTCTCTCTCTCTCTCTCTCTCTCTCTCTCCATGGGGAAATTGCCGACTTGTAATTTTGATTAACTAATTAATTAAACCATCATGCCTGGCGTTGCGATAATTTCTTGTTTCATTATATCACCCAAAGATGATAAAATATACTTTCATAATATATGCACATCAACTATTCATGACGGAAAGTTTACTTGTAAATATGTTTTAAATTTTCAGCTGTCTTAGATATATTAAATTTACTATTTCAATTATTTATAAAACATTCTTTTAAGAAATTTATTTACCGGGTGAAAAAAATGTAATGACTCAAACTTGCTTGAGAAATATGCTATATTTCTCAAAAACGTGTGCGCATGCGTAAGTTAAATTTACGTTTTTCACGCCTTAACTTTAGTGACAATTTTCAGATTTACAACTGATTTCAATAAAATTAATCTCATGTTTAGGATATACTTCAAGGTTTAAAAGTAAAAATAATTCCTATTTTTAAAGTAAATATATGTCAATCATTGAAATCTGGAAGAGTAAAGCAATATATCATGAGAGAGAGAGAGAGAGAGAGAGAGAGAGAGAGAGAGAGAGAGAGAGAGAGAGAGAGAGAGATTTAAGTATACTCTAGCTGATCCTACATTTCCAATTCCATCTTTCACCTTAAATACAAATCAACAGTAAATACTTTGATCCTCAATAAGAAATTCGTGAGCATAAATCTATGGATTTTCTTTGAAGTTTTTGCTCTTTAGTCTTTTTATTTTATTCTCTTTTTTTATTTGTTTGAAGACTATGCTGATAAACACATACATCCAAAGTCGTTAAGTCCATTTTTATTCAAAATTGATTTCTACTTCTTTCTCCCCCCCCCCCACCCCCCGTTTGGATCATAGTCCTTTAAACTAATACAGATCCCAAATAATCTTTATCATCAACTTGGCTGTAAGTATTAAGTTACAAGTAGTCGTTCCTTTTAACTTACCAGCAAGGTATAAATCACAGAGTGTCTTTCATTCTAACTTTTCTATAAGGATTAAGTTTCTAATTAGCACTCATTTCCTAACTGCATCATAAGAAAAGATCACCCCTTCTACTAAATTTCAAAGGCTTCGGCTGCGTATAATCAAACATTTATAGTCATTGCAGCGGGTTCAAAACAAATTGCATTTTATATCAACTGTAGACTGTAAAGGGAACATATTACACTCCTTTCTTTCCCAACCTTCGTATAAGGATCAACTACTTATATTTACATATTACCATTAAGTTGTAAAGAATTTTTCCCTCTCTCCTTTTACACAAGTATCAAGTTGCAGTTTTTACTTTCAATATATAAACAAGAACTTTAGAGCTAAACACACAGAAATTTAATTGCAATGATTAATTAGCAAAATCTCTCACACAATTCTTTTTTACATATTAAATGTGGTAAATTCTATATATTTTTATTCACTTTATGTAAATTAAATACTACTAATTTTTACTATCATTTTGAAAAGTTCGGCATGAAAAAAAACTATACTACTGAATCTCAAAACTAGCAAGTGCTAAATTTCCAAATACAACCTGAGTTGATTGAAATATGCTATTTTGCCATGTAGAAATGTAAGTTCATGAATTTTCACTGACCTAGGTTTCGTTCTGTGGCTAACTTTAGAAATGTTAAAAGGACAAGGTGAAGGATGAAATATTCTAAAAAGAAAAAAACATTGCCACAGTTGGAACAAACAGACTTTCTGAAAGAAAAAAAATGATACCTCAAACACTTGTTAACACAACTAAAACGATATTTTGGGGGGACTTAACCGTAAATTCTTTAAAACCTTTGAAAAAAATCCAAATAATGATTTTAAACACTGGGAAACATACCTCACAATACCCACAATTTCTAAAAGAAAAATAAAAGAAAAAAACAAAAACTAAATTAATCCTAACATAAAAATTCACATATAAACCGTGAAAAGTCAACTAAAACCAAAAATCAAAATGAAATGTCTAAATCGATGAGAACAAATTGCATTCAGAGAGCAACTGTTTGAATCACGTCACAGATGGCAGTAAAATGTCTATCTGATTTTAAAGTTGATTCAAGCATGCACCACCTCGTTCATTGTAAAAGTTTTATCACTAGGGCAAATCTCTCTCTCTCTCTCTCTCTCTCTCTCTCTCTCTCTCTCTCTGCGCTTGGTTGTTAGCAGACACTTTATCTCATTTACTTTCTTTATAATTAGATTATGTAAATGAAAAAGGAATATCTAAAATTCCCCAGTAAGAAAAAGAGGGAAAAAAGAAGTTATCATAAAAAATATTGAAGTAAAAAAAAAAAAAAAAACTTAATTACAAATAATCATAAAATATGAAACTATATCCACTCTCACTAGCAATGAACTTGATCAAACATTAGTTTATTATAAAAAAAAAAAAAAAACGTTACCAGTATTCACGAATTTATATTGGCCACCAGTATTCATGAATTATATTTCTAAACCAAATTTTTTGGAAACCTGCTCTCATTTCATGCGTATTAACTGCAATATTTTATTGTTACATGCAGCCTCCCAAACTAATCAAATGAACGCATATTGCAAATATTTATATAACTCCAGGATATTTCTAAAAATCAATTATATATATAATGTACATACATATAACTGGATATATATATATATATATATATATATATATATATATATATATATATATATATATATACATATATATATATATATACATATATATACAATATATATATATATATATATATATATATATATATATATATATATATATATATATATATATATAAACTTAAAAATATATACCAATAATCACGAAAACCTAATTAAAACTAACATTTACTCACCGAACAATTTAGCGAGTGTTGTCGCAAAAACAAATAGTAACAAAAATACTATATTACAAAATAGTAATGAAATTATATTGCCTTTTACCGTGGAAATTCATCACCACCAGTAACAATGACGCTACTGCGTAGCGCTGAAATCCCAACGTAATTCTATTATAAATTAGAAATCCCGCGTAGCTAAAAGGAATTATCTCATTCATACTAAGCACAGTTCATGGAATTTCTTTGCGCAGGTATTAACCCGTCTAGCTGCTTCTGACAGATTTTATTTTAACATTATAATGAAAAAAAAATATGCTAAAGCAACTAGCTTCATGTGGTTGTAGCGTTGTCTGTAATTTAGTTTTGACGTTACTATAAAAATATATTAATGTTAGTATTATCAAACTCGTCATATAACTCGCAATCATCAAATTAATAACCCCACAATGAGATATCTAAAAAAAAGTTGCATTAACGAGAAGCAAGAATAAAACAACAAAGGAAAATGAGAATTAAGGAATTGTTATAAGAATTAAGGGACTTACACAAACACAGAAACACCCACACACACTGAGCTAACTGAAATGACAGAAAAGCTAGTGGGAGACCAAAGATTTTGTTAGTTAAACGATCTCCACACAAAAGGTTGAACGCAAAGATTGAATTTCTTGTTAATATCAAAATTAATTCATTTATAAGAAGAAATATAATTTCATTCACGATTACTGGTTAAGTTTATCAGAAACAACAGCCAAGTTAACTTCATTATTTTATATAGAAGGAAATCTGAATAATGGATGCTAATAAATTTAAACTTTAAGAAAAGAGAGAGAGAGAGAGAGAGAGAGAGAGAGAGAGAGAGAGAGAGAGAGAGAGAGAGAGAGAGAGAGAGAGAATGAAAATAAGTGGAACAACTTACGATTTCTATGGAAGTAAAAGGTTAAAAGCCTCTGTTTTAATGAGCTGTTAAGTGTAAAGTGAGAAGACACTTTTGGACCAAACTCTTCCGAAAAAAAAGGGAAAACGAGTTTTGTAAATTAGTAATTTCCAACGTTCGGTGAAGTTTCTTCCAGCATGGCGGCTAATTTTGGCTCGTTTCAATTATGACAGATATTATTCGCAAAAAAAAAAACTTTTTCCTTATTCTCTTTAATTAGAACTAACCATCTCTAGTGCCATTTGAGCATTGCGGGAGAGTTCATTGATGAAATAGAATGTCTCCTTCTCAGTGTAAGATGAGTCAGCATGGAAAAATTGATAAAAATAACACAATTAAAGCCTGTGTTATTTGAAATCTGTGTGGAATCGATTAGAATTAATTTTGCGATAAATTTGTTGATGTTGTTACTATTTTCAAAATATTTTATAGTTAATTATTTCTCATATCCTTTCCTCACTGGGCTATTTTTCCCGTTGTACCCCTTGGGCTTATAGCATCTTGCTTTTCCAACTAGGGATGTAGCTTAGCTAATAATAATAATAATAATAATAATAATAATAATAATAAAAATAAGCAATAACCAAAAATTTTTCCCTATAAAATCTGTATAATAATTATTTCTAGTAAAACTATTTCCAGAACGATGCATATTTAGGGCCGCGAATCTTTACATGATATCTAAGGAATAATCTTTATAAAGACTTTCAATAAATATTTTTACCCCAACGTTATAATATATAATGAAATTGCGATCTTGAACAGCTAACCCTAAGGTAAAAAGGATAAATTTCATGTCATGTTAGCATAGCTATTACTACTTCAAGGATACTGTAGGATACGATATCAATTTCTTTCAAAAATACCAAAAATATGACGCTCTATTCATGTCAAATATATAAAAGGAAGGGTGTTTTTCTTAGTCACTCATTAACAAATATGAATATTAATATCAATATACGAAATAGAATTACTTTAGACAAAAATTGTCAATATATATTCAATAATCGCATGAAGCATGTGAGATTTATAGGCCTATCTTTATATAATGATAATTGTAAGTTTTTATCACTATATATTTCTAGTGTCATATTAACACTATTTTCAACACGTGACTAAGAGTATATATATATATATATATATATATATATATATATATATATATATATATATATGCACATATATATATACATATATACACACATATATATATACATACATATATATATATATATATATATATATATATATATATATATATTCATATATACTGTATATATATATATATATATATATATATATTTATATATATATATATATATATATATATATATATATATATATATATATATATACGCCCACTAATGTACGCGAGCCATCAGAAATAAACTATATATTTAGAAAGATATGCACGCACATGCACCCCTCTCACCAGAGTATGACTACTCACTCTCCACCATACCCGAGGGGCAGTGAGAGCTGAGCGTAACCGGTATATCTCCCTTGATTCGTTTATTCTGTAACTGCCTCTCCTTTCATCCTATCACTTTCCGTAACGAATCAACAACATTCTTCCATTTCTTGCAAATGATTCCTCAAAATAGTCCTTCGAATTTCTCTTCAATATCTATAATCAACATTATTATTCCCAACGCTACTAGAACTGTCCTTCCTCCCAATGCTTTTACTACTCTTTAAATAACTTTAAATAAATTGAATTTCCCTCGAATGTAGACAAACCACAAGAGAGAGAGAGAGAGAGAGAGAGAGAGAGAGAGAGAGAGAGAGAGAGAGAGAGAGAGAGAGAGAGAGGGAGATAGAGAGAGAGAGAGATAGAGAGAGAAAGAGAGAGATAGAGAGAGAGAGAGGGAGAGAGAGAGAGAGAGAGAGAGAGAGAGAGAGAGAGAGAGAGAGAGAGAGAGAGAGAGAGATAGAGGATTATGTTAATGAAATGACATTGGGCGTTTTTTTTTATATAGGAGGCAATAGGAAACTTTGAAACTGTCATTTCAATGCACTTTATATTCATGAGAAATTCAGTGTCTAATAGACCATTTCCGTTTTAAAAACGACGATGAAAAACTCAAATTTACGACCACTTTTATGATCTGAAACATTTAACATTATAGGGTTTAATATTCATGGATATATTAATACACGTAATGGCAAATTGATGATATCTTTGAAAATTATATGTTCGGATACATTCAGAAATTTTCAAAATTATATATATAAATATATATATATATATATATATATATATAGACACATATATATAGTATATATATATATATATATATATATAAATATATATATATATATATATATAATATATATATATATATACAGTATATATATATATATATATATATATATTATTTTCGGAGATCTGTTACTTGAAAGATAAATTTCTTAAGATAAAAAAAAAAAATATTGAATTCCTTTTCGACACACCAGCCGTGTCTCGGCCGCCAATCAGGATTCTTCCTACGCAAAGAAATCCTGCCTTAACTAACTGCCTGGTTTCTGCCACACAAGATTCGGGGTCTCCATTTCTTCTACAGTAAAAGAAATTAAAGGAAAAAGAAACTTTAGTCCAAAGCATCACGAGAGAGCTGTTTTTTTTCTACTCAAGATTTAAAAATTGACTTCGAGCTAATGTCTTCTATCTTACGACGAAAAGGGACACTTATTATGATTTGTTTCATTATGGTACTAAATGAGCTTGCAATGAATTGCATGTATGTGTATATTTATATATATATATATATATATATATATATATATATATATATATATATATATATACATGCATATATATCTCATTATGTAAAGACCACATAAGTAAAAAGAAAATAATGGATTACCTAAATCGATAGCCTATCAAATTCCCTTGCCTACAATATTCAATAAATGTCTAAAAATTTATTCATTTCCAATACTACTTCATTGAGCATTGCAAAATCTTCGAGGAATCTTTCATAGCTAACCCAAAATATAATGACTCCCTGGAAAAAATTATGAAAACTTCTTGCAGAAAATGAATGTACATAAATTTGATAAGAACACTTGCCGCTATTCATGATGTAGTTCTTTGCGTACAAAAATGTTCCTTGCTTTCAAGACAAATGTAAATTGGGGCGGTTAACGATCATGCAATCCGTCGGTTTTTTATTTTTTTCCATTACTAGTATATGCAACCCGTCAAAAATGACTGCTATATGTTTAGATTTATGCACACACGCACATATCTGCTAGCGTATGCGACCCGTCAAAAATGACTGCAAAATATTTAGATAGATATCCACACACAGGCTGCTAGTGTATGCAACCCGTCAGAATTGAGTAAATACTTAGATAGATATGAACACACACGCACACATCTGCTAGTGTAAATGACGCGTCAAAATGACGGCAATGTCTAGATAACATACGTACACATACACATCCAACCGTTCCCACCCAACCCGCTTTCTTAACTGCAACACGCTAATTTCGGCAATTTGTGGAAGAATGTTGTTTTCTGAGTGGTTGCTCGTTAGCGTGACAAGAGGGATATATATATATATATATATATATATACAATATATATATACATATACATATATACACATATACACACATATATACATATATACATATATACAACATATATTTACATATATATATATATATATATATATATATATATATATCCAAAAACTTGCTCTTCATAATATACGAGAGATGATTATCAACCATAAATGTATATAGGCCTATTCTTTAATCAAACTACCTACTTATAAAATTCGGACTGAGTGCATAAAGAATAAATATATAATATATATATATATATATATATATATATATACACTGTATATATATATATATATATATACACTGTATATATATATACACTGTATATATATATATATATATATATATGTGTGTATATATACATATATATACACTGTATATATATATATATATTGTGTGTATATATATATATATATAAATATATATATATACATATATATATATACATATATATATATAATTATATATATACATATATATAATATACGTATATAAACATATGCACATATATGTACATATATACACAAATATGCACATATACAATATATATACATATATACACAAATATACACATACAATATATATATATATATACATATATATACATTGTATATTTATATACATTATAAATATACATATATATGTATATACATATATACACATATACATATATATACATATATACACATACATATATACATACATGATTTAATCTCGCTTAAACTACAAAAGTTAATGAAGCGAAACATAGATTGTTTTCAAGTTCCCATAGTTCATATTTTTTTCTTAAAAATGCTATGAATGAGTAGGAAGCAGAGTTCGGTGAGCTACCTACCAGAAGGAAATTGCCTTAAATTCATACATACATACAAACACACACAGAGTTTCTGAAGTACTTTAGCGAAATAAAGGGATGAAACATTTAGGCCGTGGTCTTTATCACAATATATAATCTTGCGAAATTTGTTTTATTCAGCCTTTCTTCCTACATTACAAACTATAAATTATAAAGATTCACCCAAACAGACTTGTAACGTATTTCCTGAATGTTTATCATCTAGCGAAACACAATTTGAGTTGGAATAAATATGTGTCGGTCTTAACCAGAACACTGACATTGTAATATTACAGAAAGGGACTTGCTGCTAATCCATGCACAGATTTGCTGCTTACAATACTTTACTTCTAGAAAATATAAACAATAACCAGAATTGGAGTCTTACGCTTTAGTTTATGGAATAAAGTTACAATATTAATCTTGGGAAGAGTATTTCATGAATATAAAGCATATTCAAATAAGACCAAGGTTTTAAGGCTAACAAATTTTTCCCGTGCATTGTAACACCCTCCAAAGTGTTCTCATGTTTAAGGTTGGATAAAGGGGATAGAATCTCTCTCTCTCTCTCTCTCTCTCTCTCTCTCTCTCTCTCTCTCTCTCTCTCTACTCCAGCTTATTAAGAGCTCAATATACATCTGGAAGTATTTATATGATTGCAGTATATACAATACAAAAAATATAGAAGAAAAATTTGACTTTTCTCATAGCGAAGAAACAGTTAATTAACAGATTTTTCCATATAATTAAACAAAACATATTTTATTCTCCAGAGCAGAAAGGAAATTTAAATGGTCAATGAAATCTTCATAGATAATTCTTCTACTTATTATTGGTGGTAGAGGAATAAAAGGATGTTTCTGCATAATGGATAAAACACGTAACAAGAAATAAACCAAAACACTTAATACGTAAGTGGTTATCTTATTACCGTCAGAGAGAGAGAGAGAGAGAGAGAGAGAGAGAGAGAGACAAACATTTGAGGATTAATCTCCTACAAGCCTGAAGCCATATCTAATAAATAGCATATAAATTAACAATAATGAAACTTGCTAAAACGCATTATCCACATGACTAGTTTCAGCATATCCAAGATTTATATGATTTGCATAGATTCACACACACAATATACAGTATATATATATGATAGTTTTTTTTTTTTTGGACATTTAGACGTGTTTTTCATATTCAAATAAGCCATATATTTTTGCTACATTAATGTCTGGATTCTCTTAACAACCTTGGGATCAGAGCCCCAGGCGAAATCACACAAAGACAAGAGCTTGTGACCGGC
>NC_090745.1:106596286-106600021 GCF_036898095.1 Palaemon carinicauda | reverse complement strand
ACATTCTTTTAAGAAATTTATTTACTAGAGTAATAACTCAAACCTGCTTGAGAAATATGCTGTATTTCTCAAAAAGATTGTGCGTGTTTCAATACAATTAATCTCATGTTTGGGATATATTTCAAGGTTTAAAAGGAAATATATCTATCATTAAAGTAAATATATGTCAGTCATTGAAATCTGGAAGAGTTAAGCAATAAATCATGAGAGAGAGAGAGAGAGAGAGAGAGAGAGAGAGAGAGAGAGAGAGAGAGAGAGAGAGAGAGAGAGAGAGAGAGAGAATTTAAGTATATTCTAGCTGATCATATATTTCCAATTCCATCTTTCACCTTCAATACAATTTCAACAGTAAATACTTTGATTCTCAATAAGATAGTCGTGAGTATAATCTAGGGATTTTCTTTGAAGTTTTTGCTCTTTTGTCTTTTTATTTTATTCTTTTTTTTATTTATTTGTTTTGAAGTCTATGCTGATATATACATACATCAAAAGTCGTTAAGTCCAAGTTTATTTAAAATTTATTTTTACTTCTTTCCTTTCCCCTCCCCCACTCCCCTCCCTGTTTGTATCATAGTCCTTTGGACTAATACAAATCGCAAATAATCTTTATCATCAACTTAGCTATAAGTATTAAGTTCCAAGTAGTCATTCCTTTCAACTCGCTGGAAAGGTATAAATTACAGAAGGTCCTTCATTCTAACTTTTCTATAAGGATTAAGTTTCTAATTAGCACTCATTTCCAAACTGCATCATAAGTAACTTTCAAAAAATCTCCCACTTCTATTAAATTTCAAAGGCTTCGGGTGCGTATAATCAAACATTTATAGTCATTGCAGCGGGTTAAAAAACAAATTGCATTTTATATCAAACTGTAGACTGTACAGGGAACATATTACACTCTTTTCTTTCCCAACCTTCGTATAGGGATCAACTACTTATATTTACATATTACCATTAAGTTGTAAAGAATTTTTCCCTCTCTCCTTTTACATAAATATCAAGTTGCAGTTTTTCTTTTCAATATATAAACAAGAATTATAGAGCTAAAACAACCAGAAATTTAATTGCAATGATTAATTAACAAAATCTCTCACACAATTCTTTTTTAAAAATCAAATGTAGTAAATTTTATATATTTTTTATTCACTTTATGCAAATTAAATACTACTAATTTTTACTATTATTTCAAAAAGTTCTGATTATTGAATCATTTCTGCATGAAAAAAAACTATACTACCGAATCGCAAAACTAGCAAGTGCCAACTTTCCAATACAATCTGAGTTAATTGAAATATGCTATTTTGCCATGTAGAAATGTATGTTCATGAATTTTCACTTACCTAGGTTTCGTTCTGTGGCTAACTTTAGCAATGTTAAAAGGACAAAGTGAAAGATGAAATATTCTAAAAAGAAGAAAAAAAACATTGTCACAGTTGTCACAAGACCCACAATTTCTAAACGAAAGAATAATAGAAAAAACAAAAACTAAATTAATCCTAACATAAAGATTCATCTATAATCCGTGAAAACTCATATAAAACCAAAAGCCAAAATGACATGTCTAAATCGATGAGAACAAATTGCATTCAGAGAGCAACTATTTGAATCACGTCACAGATGGCAGTAAAATGTCCTATCTGATTTTAAAGTTGATTCAAGCATACACCTCCTCGTTCATTGTAAAAGTTTTATCACTAAAGCAAATTCTCTCTCTCGCTCTCTCTCTCTCTCTCTCTCTCTCTCTCTCTCTCTCTCTCTCTCTCTCTCTCTCTCTCTCTTCTCTCTCTCTCTCTCTCTCCTCTCATCTCTCTCTCTCTCTCTCTCTCTCTCTCTCTCTCTCTCTCTGCGCTTGGTTGTCAGTAGACACTTTATCTCATTTACTTTCTTTATAATTAGATTATGTAAATGAAGAGAATATTAAAAATTCCCCAGTGAGAAAAAGAGGAAAATAAAGTTATCGTAAAAAATATTGAATTAAAAAAAACTTAATTACAAATTATCATAAAATATGTAACTAAATTCACTCTCACTAGCAATGAACTTTACCAGTATTCATGAATTATATTTCTAAACAAATTTTCTGGAAACCTGCTCTCATTTTATGTGTATTAACTGCCTTGGACAAAGCTATTGCAATATTTTATTTGTTACATGGTGAATGCCAAACTAATCAAATGAACGCATATTGCAAATATTTATATAACTCCATGACAATTATATCTTTATACTGTACATATATTTAACTGGATTTATATATATATATATATACGTATATATATTATATATATATATATATATATATTATATTAATATATATATATATATATATATATATATAATATATATATATATATATATAATATATATACATACATACATACATACATACATATATATATATATATATATATATTATATATATATATATATATAAACTTAAAAATATTATACCAATAATCACGAAAACCTAATTATAAATAAAATTTACTCACCGAACAATTTAGCATGTGTTGTCGCAAAAACGATTAAAAAAAAATACTAAATTACAAAATAATAGAGAGAAATTATATATAGCGCCTTTTACCGTGGAAATTCATCACCACCAGTAACAATGACTATTACGTAGCGCTGAAATCCCAACGTAATTCTATTATAAATTAGAAATCCCGCGTAGCTAAAAGGATTTTATCTCATCCATACTAAGCACAGTTCATGGAATTTCTTTGCGCAGGTATTAACCCGTCCAGCTGCCTTTGAAAGATTTTATTTTCCCATTAAATGAAAAAAATATGCTGAGGCAACCAGCTTCATGTGGTTGTAGCGTTGTCTGTAATTTAGTTTTGACGTTACTATAAAATTATATTATTTAATTACCTCCGCCAGGAGGGTATGTTTTCGGTTCGGTTTGTTTGTTTGTCTGTCTGTCTGTGGACAACGTAGAGGCCACATTTCTACACGGAATCACTTCAAACTTGGCCAAGTAGTTTCCCCAATGTGTATGGAAGAACTGATTAAATTTTGGTCAAGGTCACCCCAAGGTCAAGGTCACAGGGGGTCACTGGTGTCACTATGACATACCCCATTTCTACACGGAATCACTTCAAACTTGGCCAAAGTAGTTCCCCAATGTGTATGGAAGAACTGATTAAATTTTGGTCAAGGTCACCCCAAGGTCAAGGTCACAGGGGTCACTGGTGTCACTATGACATAAGTGGCCATATCAAGAGACAGAAATAAAGCACTGACTTTTGCATAAGCCAACAGGGAAGTCCTAGTCCAGGCGCAACCCATATGGTGATGTTCAAATTTATAAAGGTCAAAGGTCAAGGTCATATTGGTGCATTATATCAATGTCATATTAAGTATCAGTGGCAAATGAACAAAGATCACTTGAAGGTCAAAAGTCAAGCAGGTCACTTGAAGGTCAAGGTCACGTGAAGGTCAAGGTCACGTGAAGGTCAAGGTCACCTGAAGGTCAAGGTCACGTGAAGGTCAAGTACATTTGAAGATCAAGGTCACTTGAAGCCAAGGTCATGTGAAGGTCAAGGTCACGTGAAGGTCAAGGTCACTTGAAGGTCACGTGAAGGTCAAGGTCATGTGAAGGTCGAAGTCACATCAATTCATGATTCTAGGACATATGGCGCTCTAGGTCACCTTGGCGGAGGTATGTCCTCTACGAGGACCATGTCCGCGTTCAGGACTTGCTCACCTTGTTGTTAGTGTTATCAAACTCGT
>NC_090745.1:106576286-106588786 GCF_036898095.1 Palaemon carinicauda | reverse complement strand
TTTCCTCCAAATGTGTCTCCGCGTCTCAGCATTAAAGGTTTAAAGGACATTCTTGAATGGCAGAGGAAAGGGACAGTGACATTACCCTATCGAGCAGGGACAATGCCCTAGAGACTAACAATATATACATATGATCAGCGCCCAGGCCCCTCTCCACCTAAGCTAGGACCAAGAGGGCCAGGCAATGGCTACTGATCTCCCCCATTCTTATCTCACAAGGATGGTAAGGTTGCAGTAACCAACGAAATTAACGAGTTTGAGTGGGACTCGAACCCCAGTCTGGCGTTCACCAGTCGCGGACGTTACAACATCGGTCACCACAACCCTCAAACCATGAAAGCATAAGCGTTTAACCTTTCACACCCACATGACTTGCGACGGATTATCACTCATACCTTCATACCTTTTGTTGTGACTGAGTGTAAACAAAATAATTTTCAAAATAGAGGAGAGAAGAGTTTACTCTCCTTACCTTCTGATTGTTCTATTTCTAAGATATATATATATATATATATATATATATATATAGAACTATTTAAATGTCGATAAAATTCATAGCTTTTTAAATATGCTTTGTTTCTGCTAATTGGTTGCTAGATAGCCACTTCAAAAAGGTGAGATACTAGAGGAAGGTCCGCAAAATAAACATGAATGATGTACCGCAAGTGTTTCATACACGCTTTTATGTCTCGCTCTCTCCCAGACTGATAATAGAACAACTTGTTTAAGCTTGCCATCACATGTTTTAGTTTTTTTTTTATGACAGCCTGTTTAAGCTTTCCATCGCATGTTTTTGTTTGTCGATTTTTTTTTTTTTGTGACATTCTTGATCTCAGCTGCTTGTATAGAACTTCGTTATCTGATGAATAAATGTTACTTGCATTCACCTCACCTCTGTTTTAGCACCTAACAACTACCTCGCAAATTGGTGACCCCGGAGTGAATAATGTGAGAGGTAGTTGTTAGGTGCTAACAGACGCGCGAGGTGAATACAAGTAAAATTTATTCAACAGATAACGAGCTTATATGCATGCAGTTGAGGGCAAGTTGGTCACAGAAATTCAAACATATTAAACATGCGATGGCAAGCTTAAACAGGTTGTTCTATTATCAGTGTGGGAGAGAACGATAAAAAAATAAACAATAGCATTACATTGCATGAGCTTGTATGAAGCACGTGTAGTACAGTGATGGCGATGAAAGAGCTTTCTCTCTCTCTCTCTCTCTCTCTCTCTCTCTCTCTCTCTCTCTCTCTCTCTCTCTCTCTCTCTCTCTCTCTCTCTCCAATGCTAGCATATATATTCTAGAGAGGTATAATCTTTCTAAAGCAGATGGTTCTTGTTTTATTATTTTTTTCTTGCGCATTTGTTAATTTACTGTCCTTGAAATTGAAATATTCTTAGAATTTCAAGAAGAAATTTCTTAAGAGATATCAATAAAGTTGGCATCGCTAAACGGAGCCAGTAAACAAACTTTTTTTTTTTTTTTGCATTTAAAAATAAATAATAAAAGAAATGCCGGTATCCAAATACTTGATACAAAGTATTACTGATTTTAATCTATGAATCATTATTCCATCTATAGACCACTTTAACGATGACCGTCCATTAAGAATCATACATGGAAGAGGTGATCAATGTGATATCAGCGTTACTAGAAATATTGTTAAAACGTTTCTCTATTGTATTTTAAAACTTAAAAATGGTTTCTTTTCCAACTTCTGTACTTCTTTACATAAACCAGTTTCACCTGGACAGCAAAATAAAAGTCAAATTCCAAAAAAAAAAAAAAAAAAACGGCTTCCCGGCTTTTAAGCTTCTGTGCATATTTTTGTTTCACTTGAATTACCAAATAAAAGTCAAATTCCAAGAACCAATGGCTTCCCGCACCGTTCAGCATTTAGGTAGTAGTGGTCAGCTTGTATACTCAATATGTACTAAAACTATTCTCCCTTCAATTTCTCAAGCCGTGGGGGTGAGGTGCAAAACCGCGTCGTATAAATCTCTGGAGGACGAGCCCATGTATGGCCGGCTTTAGGGGTCAATCAATGAAGACGCATTGACACTAGAAAATGAAGATGGATCACACATGGGCGACAATGTATTAGATTAAGGGCATTCAACATTAGTTATGGCTTAACGTGATTCACATCTTGGGAAAAACATAGCCATTCACATTCTACGTTCAAAGTGGGACAATGAAAATCATTGCGGTCTGTGACTTTAAAACATTGATTCATCACTGGATACTTTTCTCTATGATAAAAGAACATACACACCCACACAATTACAATGTTGAAAACAAGACTTTGAGACAAATATCCTACAGAGGTGAAGGAAAGATTTCAAATACACTGTAGTTGTAGGAAACCATTACTTAGTTCTTTGATGCTTTTTTTCTGATAATTGAAGGCAAAGTGGAGGCACCAAAATGATTGAATGTTAATATTTCTATTGCAATTTTTTTTTTCAGAGATATTTGCTCAATGTATGACGATGAGCAAAACAAGGGAATGGTTAATGGGAACTATAAGACCCCCCCCCCCCCCCTCACAATAACCTATACTTATTAAAATTTAAAAAGCAATTTTAAGTACTAAAATAATGTTCGTTATTTGTCTTTCTTTTGTCTACTCTTGACAAGATCTAACCAGATACTTAAAACCACAAAGCAGTTTTAAAAGAAACTCTCATCTCTAAACCTTCCTGCGATACAGAACATGTTATTTAAAGAAATACTGGTCCCCTCCCCCCCAAAAAAAAGGTTAATCAACAACCACAAAATTGAAAAATCTGGTGATTTAAGGAAGGAAAAATGCAGCACTTATCGAACGAAATTTAAACGCAATGACTATACCAATCCATGACTAATTTTATCAGTTCACGGTAATATCCAAGAACAAATTACAAGAATAAAAACATAGGTTTTAACTTCAATTTATCATATAAAAAATGAACATAATAATATAGATATTCAAAAGACATCACAAACTCTATTTTCTATATACAGTAAACAACCAGAATGTGTTATACAGTATAATGTATACAGTATAAGGTTATTCTTCCAAGACACCAAAAAGAACTTTGGATTGACGGAGGATTGCGTGACGGGCATACATTAACGGAGAGATGTCTGGTAGGTGAGACACTAATGCATACAGATGAACATCTAAGATCAACCTGGAGAACGCAGATACAACGTAATATTGGGAAAGCGTGCATGTGTATACTCTATATAAAAACACTATTTTGTATGTAAATATATATATATATATATATATATATATATATATATATATATATATATATGTATATATGTATATATTTATATACATATATATATATATATATATATATATATATATATATATATATATATATATATACATACACAGTACATTCATATATATATATATATATATATATATATATATATATATATATATATATATATACACTTACATACAATCAATATATGATGAATTAGTGACGTTAGAAATCTAATGGTTCAGGAAGAGACAAACGCAGCAACTATTCTTTTCATTTATTATCTGTTGCCTAAAGCTGTTTCGAGCCTCTTTTCGTCAATGATTGAACAATGATGGAATGACGCTTGAATATAAAAACTGAGGGTGAAAATTAAAAAACACAAAAATATATGAAAATTGGGGAATGAATAAGTTTTTATAAATGAGAAGTTTTCTTTGAATAACAAATGTAGCAACTCTTGATCAAATTTCAAATGCAAGTATAATTTTTCACATATAAAGTATACTGTATGTATAAACAAATAATTTAATACATATAATCATATTTATACATTTATCATATAAACGCTGAAACCTGTGATATAAAGAATCAAATGAGAACATTTAAAATTAAACCAATAAAATGTTGCATCTAGAAAATAGATTATAATTTGACCCGAAAAAAATAATGAATTTAAGAATTACTCATAACAGGACATAATGAAAGAAATACGGGAAAAAAAGGAAAAGTAAAGCAGAAAACACCTCAAGGTAACAGCAAGGAGCAAATGAGACCTCTAAAGGAAAATAAACCACCTAAAAAGAAGGATAAGGCATCCAACGATAAAGAAAAGGAAATAAAAAAAAAAAAAAAGAATTCAAAACTGAAAAGGAGAACAAAAATCGAAATATCAAAAGGGACGAAAGTCGAAAGAGTCAAGGAATGAAAATTACACACCGGAGCAAAACGGAAAAAACAGGCAACTATTTCACCTCAACCTTTCGGCATTTCGTTATTTTTTCTTGACTCGGAGAGAGAGAGAGAGAGAGAGAGAGAGAGAGAGAGAGAGAGAGAGAGAGAGAGAGAGAGAGAGAGAGAGAGAGAGGAACAGAAACATTCCTTTTGAACAACTGGACACATAAGAGGAGTGAAATTGTTATGAAACTTTACGGCAATATGTAAACAAGAAGATAATTTAATAGCTACGTTCACCAATGCCAACATGACATCAGTCGTTTCAAGATTTGCATAGCATTTGATAACAGAGTTTGGGAAGGAAGAAAGTAATCGTAACCTAAAAGAAAAACTCATAAAATAATAAGTAAGAGGCACCAAGTAAGAGGCAAAGTGCAAAGGAAAGAAACTATCAAGAGAAAGACAGGGAAGAAAGTGTTACAAAAAGAAGGGAAGAAAGAGTTAAATGTAAGACAAAAGACAGCTAGAAAAAGGGAAGAATATGTTAGAGAAAGAAAAAAAAAATGGTTTAATAGAGAAAGTAAGGAAAAGTGCATTAATAGAAGAATATGAACAAATTTAGTAAGGAAAAATGCGTTAATAGAAGGATATGAACAAATTTTAATAAAAAAGACTGGAGAACATTTTTGGGAAATACATAAAAGAAAATGATACAGAAAGAGGAGGATCAACTGTTAAAGAAAGTCGTGGAAGTAGTTTGAAAAAGAAAGGGAAGAAAATGTTAGGATGACATAAGAAAGTGTTATAAAAAGCTGGGTAGAAAATGTTAACCAGAAAAAAAAAATGTTACAGAAAGACAGAAAACTGTTATAGAAAGACAGGTAAGTGTTATTTAAAGACAGCGAGACAAAGCGTTATAGAAAGACCATGACGGAAAGTGTGTGCTGAAGACAGACAGGGAAAGAAGAATTGAAGAACAATATGGTAGAACCTGTCAAGAGAGAGACACTGAAGAAAAGGTTAGAGAAAGACAAGTAAGTGTGTTAGGGAAATACGGGAATTAAAATTACAAAAAAGGAATAAAACAGGGTTGCACAAGACCACCTTCACTTTTTAAACTAATTACGTATATTGTCATGAAGAAAATAGAAGAGCAAAGAAACGGTTTTAGAAATCATTTAATAGAGATAGATTCATTATTCTTTGCAGATGATTCCTTAGTGAATGCAGAGGATAAATATAATGCAAAGCGTAACATTCAGCTATTAGTAAAAGCTGGTAAACAATGTGGGTTAGATATCAATAAAGAAAACAGTAATATTATGATTTACAACATGAAAGAAAAGCCAGAACACATAGAGGGAATCAAAGTAGTAGAAGGTTTAACATACTTAGGAATAAAGCTAGACAGTAATAGGAACATATTTAAAACTCAGAAAAGGGTAATGATAGAAAAAGCACAACAATTAGCTAATTTAACATATTCAGTTATCGAGAAAAGTTGTAATAAAGTAATAATAGGAAAAAAGTTCTGGAAAAGTATTGCTTTACCATCTATTTTATATGGAACAAGTATTATAAATCTAACAAACTGAAATAGAGAAACTACAAAGGATAGAGAATGGAGTATACAGGAAGATTTTAGGTGCCTCTAAAAGCACAGCTAATACTACTCTAAGAGGGGAGATTGGTGCATCTTCTATGAAAGCAAGGATGATGGATGGGAAGCTGCAGTACTTAAATCGTACCATGAATGGGAAGAAGGAAATACTGAAAACAATTAACCAGGATATTTAAGAAAAAGAAGGAAGATGGTGAAAACAACCAGCAAAGTACTCAGAAGAATTAAGTATAAACATAAGACAGATAAGAAGAAGGAACAAGGTAGAAATAAAATCGGAAACCAGAAAGTAGGATACTGAAAAGTGGAAAGAAGAAATAGAAAGTAAAGTGAGCTTAGACATATATAGAACGTGGAAGAAAAACATTAAAGAAGAGGAATTTTATGACAACACATTAGCTTCAGTGATATTAATTAGAGCAAGAACTAATACGTTAAAACTAAACACTGAAAATAAACACAATGGGAGGAATGTAAACATTAATTTTTGTGAAAATGAAGAGGAAGCTTTGATAAACTTTTTGCTGTTTTGCCAGGAATATAGAAAAGAAAGGAATGAAATAATTGAGCTTCAACAACCATAAGAAGAAGACCTAAAGAAAATCGTAGAATTTTTTTTATCTAATGAAACAAATATAGAAAAGAAAAAGAAGCATAAAACCTGATGTGGAGGAAAAGACAAAACAGTATAAGAAGATAAACTTTTGGAAGCGCCGTTGCAAAGGCTATGCCTCACCCCTGCACCTGACCCTGAAGGGCAAGTAAGAAAGTGTTATAGAAACACTGGAAATAGTGTTTTAGTGACAGAGGCAAGAAAACATTCGAAAATGACAGGAAAGAAAATGTCCGAGAAAGTGTTAAAAGAAAGGAGACGGAATATCAAGACTTACAGGAGACTGTAACTGAAAAGGCGTTTACAGCAACATACATTCGGCACTCAACCCTCGCTGCTCTTACAGTCAAGTTGATAGTAACATTGATCATAAATTTGGGAAAAGAAAAATCATACTCTTTTGATATAAATGAAACTGTGACATTTACACACCCATCGGTAACAAATTTACGAGTTTGAGGATTAAGGAAGAATTAAATAAAAATAGATTATTTAGAAGGAATCATATTAACCAAAGGAGCCAAATTATAGTAATCAGTTGTGAACGTCCCCCAAAAATGGTAGAAATTTTGAGTTGAATTCACTCCCTTTGAAAAAATTAATAAAAAATCCCAATTCATGGAAAAAATTATATTTCAAAATGGACAACGGTGACCAGAACAAATAAATAAACTATCGGAATTTTTTAAAAGATATTGAAAAATACCGAACATTACACAAGAGTATGTTGGTAAACACGAACCAACAACTTCCATCCTTATACTGTACAAATTTTCTATAAAAAAAAAATCCTTTAGCGTAGAAAGTAATACTTTGAAAAAACCCTTAGAATTACGAAGTCAAGCAGAAAAAGGCCTCAAATAAAAGACCGACAACAAAATTTTAAAAAGAAAATTAGATCACAAAATAAGCTAATTATCAGAAGAGACAAAACCTAAACCTGATACAAAAGATTAGTGGGAAATCTAATTTCAAGCACATTTGTATCAGTTCAAAGGAAAATTTCCCTGATATAATTATAAGATTCATAAAGATAATTTGACGCGTGAGGATCCAACCAAATTTGTCTAAAAATAAAGTTATCACCAGGCACCTCTCGCAATATTAGTCTTTGAAAAAAGATATACATTATTATCATTATTTGTGCAAGGAGGGGAAAAATTGGAACCATCAAGTTTTGACTTCGTAGTAACGAGCAACGAAAAAACTTGTCTCACTTTCTATTTTGCGCTGGGCGTTACCCAGGATACATAATTAAGTGCACAAAAGTGAGCTCTCGCTCACCCAGAACTCAAACCCGGGCTCCCTTTTGACACGATACCAAACGACAATGAACCGAAGCCGAAAGTTTTCCCTTCCAGGATATCTGATCTTCACAGGATATCAGAAGATCTTCAAATATAATGAATAGTCAGTAAATCTGACAGAAATAATTGAGGAGAGATTTCTTGCAATAGTTGAAAGACTTTACTTCCCTGTAATATCCTCTTGGAGAGAGAGAGAGAGAGAGAGGAGAGAGAGAGAGAGAGAGAGAGAGAGAGAGAGAGAGAGAGAGAGAGAGAGATCGTATGTGTGTCAGGGACCTTAGGGGGTAAGAACCATCTCGTCGAGAAATTCCCCCTTTGACGCTATACATTTCGACAGCAATGAACACAATGTAAACGTCTCTCTCTCTCTCTCTCTCTCTCTCTCTCTCTCTCTCTCTCTCTCTCTCTCTCTCTCTCTGCCACGAGACACGGTAGTCTTCTGACAACCAGGTACATGAATTAGTACCTAGGTCAACATGCACATACGAAATTTTGAGGATCCCTAAAATTCGTCCCTCATCATACCATTCTAACACTGGTCTGTAACGAGCCGAGAGAAGGTTGTGACTCAAAGGCAGGATGAAAGCAACTGAGTAACTTTATTACAGAACACTCGCCTTTATATACAAAAACTCAATGCAACAGGAAATTTCCTGTTCAACCGACACCGCACCGGTTAACAGTTAATGGTGAGAGAAACAGACATGTTATTTCAGGTTCAATGCAACAGGAAAATTCCTGTTCAACAGACACCGCACCGGTTAACAGTTAACAGTGAGAAAAACATACATGTTAATTCAGGTCCATGTTAGTGCGAGGGGGAGAGCGAAGATACAAGCATAATATATACACAAAATAAAATGACGTTACTATGTAAAATCGTGTGACACACGGTTGGTACATGGCTCTCCCCCCCCCCCTAAAAATGACATACTGTACATGTTAAATAGGGCGCCCTGATCTAGACAGGCAAACTGTAGGCGGGTCATCTGGCAGGAGAAAAGCAAGTTTTAGACGATCAATGGAGACCCAGTCTTCTTTGTCACGAATGTTTAGTAGGAATGCTTTCGGACTGCGTCGGATCACAAGGAAAGGGCCCGTGTAAGGAGGCGTTAGCGGTGGCTTGCTAGTGTCGTTGAGTAGGAAGACATGCGTTGCAGAGTGCAAGTTTGTCGGTATGTGATGCTTCACTGGGGGCTTGTAAGTCTGGTGGCATGAACTAAATTTTCTCACGACGTGACGTATGCGTCGGAGAAGGTTGCCGAAGGAAAAAATTTAGCCATACACCATTTCAGCTGCCGAGATGTCGAGGGCGTCTTTAGGAGTGGTCCTTAGTCCAAGGAGGACCCAGGGAAGCTGACTAAACCAGTTGGAATCCTTGCAACGGGACATCAAAGCTGCTTTGAGGGTGCGATGAAAACGTTCAACAAATTCCATTGGCAGCGGGGTTGTAGGCAGTTGTCTGATGTAGGGTGAAGCCCAGGAGATTCGCTAATGATGTCCACAATTGAGAGGTGAAAGTGGTACCCCTGTCAGAAGTAATGTGCTCAGGGATACCTTGCAATCCATCCTGAGAGTAAGGCAGATGTACATGAGGCGAACGTTGCAGTTTCCATGGGAATGGTTTCAGGCCAACGAGTGGAGCGGTCGATGACGGTAAACAGTTAACGGTGTCCTTGTGATGTGGGTAGGGGGCCTACAACGTCGACGTGAATGTGTGTGAAACGACGCTGAGGTTGAGGAAAGGTGCCCACTCCTGAATCCGTGTGTCGATGTACTTAGGAAGTTTGGCAAGAAGTACAGGCACGGACCCAATCCTTAGCATCCTTAGAAATGCCGTGCCAAATGAACGTCTTCAGCAGCTGTGCAGTAGAACGGCACGAGGGATGTGAAAGGCCGTGAATGAAATCAAACACCTGCCGACGCATGGGAGCAGGAATCCAAGGTCGCGGTCTACCAGTACTGATGTCACAGAGGAGGGTGGTGTTGGAGCCTTCGAGGGGGAAGTATTCCCAACGGAGGAACGTGCACGATGTCCTACATGCTTGATACTCTGGATCCTGTTGTTAGGCTTCAGCCAAGGCGTTGTAATTCAATTCCAGTTGAACGGCAGCCAACGTGTTTCTTGACAAGGCATCAGCAACTCGAATCATTTTCCCAGGGACGTATTGAAGGGTGCAATTGTATTCAGCCACGGCGGAGAGATGTCGGCGTTGACGGGCGGACCAGGCGTCACACTGTCAAGTGAAGGCGTGCACCAGAGGTATGTGGTCTGTGCGAATGACGAAGGGCGTACCTTCTAAGAAATGGCGAAAGTGACGGACAGCCAAGTGCACCGCCAGTAATTCGAGTTCGAAGGTAGAATAACCCGATTCTGCCTTGGACAGTTTTCTGCTGAAGAAGGCCAATGGGCAGGATGAGCCGTTGACCACCTGCTCGAGTACTGCACTAATAGCGTCATCGCTGGCATCGGTGGAGAGAAATAGAGGGGCATGTGGGATAGGAAAAGTGAGGGCTGCAGCAGTTTATAGGGCCTTCTTTGCATTGCAGAAGGCCGCTTCTCTAAGGGGACCCCACTTCAGGTCCTTTGCCTTGCCCTTGAGGGAGGCGTGGAGGCGAGCAAGAGTGGCAGCAATGGCTGGCAGAAAACGGTGATAATAGTTGATCATGCCCAAGAATTCCTGCAGAACTTTGACGGTCGAGGGCACGGGGAAGTCCTGAACGGCTGCTACCTTCTCAGGGAGGGGGTGGACTCCTTCAGGAGTGATGCGGTGCATTAAGAACGACACTTCGTTGGCGCCAAAGGTACGCTTGTCGTACCAGACTACAAGGCCGTTTTGTTGCAGGCAGTCGAGCACGACGCGCAGGTGATGGAGGTGTTCCTCTTTTGAGGAGGAAAAAACAAGTATGTCGTCCACCTAACATACACAGAAGGGGAGGTCTCCTAAGAAGCCATCCATGAGACGTTGAAACGTGGCCCCAGCATTACGAAGGCCAAAACAGGAGTAATTGAAGGTGTATGTACCAAACGGAGAGGTGATGAGGGTCTTGGGATGTCTTCTGGGTTCATAGGCAATTGATAATACCCCTTCAGGAGGTCGTCCGGGAGAAATCCTTCGCTGTGTGCAGGTAGGAGGTCACGTCGGCGATTTTTGGGAGAGGGTAGTGATCCGGTTCCGTTTACATGTTCAGGCGCCTGTAATCCCCACACGGACGGAGGGAGCTGTCTTTCTTCAGAACGATGTGTAAGGGTGACGACCATGGGCTGGAGGCCTTTTGGAAAAGGCCCATTTCCTCCATTTCGGCGAACGTCTGTTTGGCAGCTGCCAATCGTTCCGGTGCCAGACGTCTGAATTTTGCGAAGACTGGGGGTCCCGTCATCTTGATATGGTGATAAATACCGTACTTGGCAGGAGCTGTGGGCGTTTGGCGAAGTTCTGGATGGAAAACTTCTGGGTACGACGTGAGGAGGTGGGCGTAGGCATCCGTGGGTGCGCTGATGTGGAGAGCGAGGTTGAAGGGGGCTGGTTGAAGAGGTGTCGACAAGTACGAGTCTGCGTTGACCAATCGTCGGTGGGCGACATCGACCAGAAGGTGGAAATGAGAGAGGAAATCCATACCGAGGATTGGCAATGTGACGTCAGCAACGAGAAACTTCTAATTAAATTTACCGTTTCCAAATGATAATGTCAGGTTCTCGTACCTGTAGGTGGGTATCGGGATCCATTGGCAGCTACCAAGCAGACGTCGGCAGACGTAGACAGACTACGTCGTGTCCTGAAGAGTTCCCTTGGTAAAAGAGAACGACAAGCACCCGTGTCTACCAAAAATCGCACGCCTGTTCCTGCATCATGTAAAAAGAAAAGATTAGAAACACGGGAGGCCACCGCCACGAGCGATTGCCTACTTACACGTTTTTTGGCCACTGACAATCCTTGGCACATTTCTTCGCGGTTGCCACGAATCTGTTGTGGTAGTAGCAAAACTGCGGCGGATGGGAGGCAGTTAGTGGCTGTAGAAGTCGTTGGTTGGGGCGCGAGTGAGTGGTGGGTGGAGGGTGGCTTTGTCTCCGCTTCGGCACGTCACGGGGTAGGCGTGTAAGTCCTACAGCATTCACGTCAGCTTCGGTTGACGTTAAAGAGGCGTCCTCTTCGTCAGGAGTAGAGGCATTGATGGAGGTCTTGAAGTGGCTGTCCATAAGGGCGTCGGCTTTGTTCATCAAGTCCTTTATGGGTAAACTATCGACATCGAGTATGGCTGCGCGTACAGGTTCAGTTAACGGCGTATCCATAGGGCACAAAGTAGGTTCACCTCATGAGGAGAGCCGTCTGCGGCAGGTTGCAGGCAAGCAATACTGGTCCCCCAACGGTTGTTGAGAGCTGAAAAAGCTTTGCTATACAGGCGGCTGGCGATTGCGAGTACTGTTGCAGAAGGTATGTTTTGAGGGCGTCACACACTATTGGGGTGTCTCCTTGTTCACAAAGCCAGTCGGATATTTCCGGGAAGGTGTCCTCAGGTATGGCCGCAAGAACATAATCTGCTTTGGTGGTTGAGTGAGTCACGCCCTTGATGCGAAACTGGACTTCTGCGTGCTGAAACCAGGCAAACGCCTCTCCACTGGTGAATGACAAAAGTTTCAATGGGGCAGCGGCAGCGCCAACTTCCGTGGAGACCGCCATAGTACCAACGACGGAGGGGCGAGGGGGGGTGGAAGGCAGGAGGAGCGAGTCGACTTCCGGGGTCACCAATGTAACGAGCCGAGAGAAGGTTGTGACTCAATGGCAGGATGAAGGCAA
>NC_090745.1:106568786-106571286 GCF_036898095.1 Palaemon carinicauda | reverse complement strand
CATATGTGACATTCTTTGAATAAACCATGGGTTGAAGCCCTTGGGCTTATAGCATTCTGGTTTTCTAGTTAAGAGTTGTAGCTTAGCAAATAATAATAATATTAGTATTCCACTGTACTACCCTCCTGGCTAGTAAAGTGGAAACGCGTTCGCCTCGCATTCGCATGTCAGCAGATCGATCACTCCCCGGGACCGCAAGTTTAAGCAGTTTACTGAGGAGGCCACTCCTGTGTTTGGGCACCACAGTGGGGTGCTTTTGTCCGGCTGACGTTCTGGTGAGCATCTATTCTGATGATACGGGAACTAAAACCTTTCTAATGAGATTACAAACAAATGTGGGGAAGTTAAGTTACCAAAAGATCTCTTCTGTCTCATTTACAAAAAAAAAAAAAAAAAAAAAAAAAAAAAAAAAAAAAAAAAAAAAAAAGACTTCTCCCAATGACGTTGTTTAAAGTCTTCAATGTTTACTTATCACAGTACTTTAGTTTATATATTCCTGCATGGCTTTGCTTGACATGGTTCAAGTCTTGCTGGACATTTTATCCATTATTGTACAGATTTCTACATCATTCCAAGAAAATAAATCCTTTCCCAAACTTCAAAAGAGAAATTGAATTTACCAGTTAGGTACAGTTTCCTTAGTAAAAAATGTCAATCAAGTAGTTCGCAAAAATGAAAAGCTGTTAATAACTTCTGTTCTCACAAAACCACACTTTTTCATATTTCTTTTTATTAACGACAGTCCTTCTTGCAAGTTTGGCATTAACTGTTCATGAAACTGAAGGTTTAATGATATGTTTACATTTTCTCTCTTCTCTTTTTTTTTTTTTTTTTTTTTTTGCTTCTACAGAATAACTAATAACTATATTAACGATTTAAGAAAGATCTAATATAATTAACAAGCTCCTATTATTTTTTTTCCTTTTCCTAACCTTCTTTGCCAATGTCATCTTATAACAAATCTTGCAGCGAATTACATGTGCTCGTATCTCCAGCTAATTCAATTTACTAACGTTGTTCTTGGTCAAGTGGCAGTAGCCTAGAGGTTATCGCCAAGTCAGTGGCGGTTTGCTGTAATTGATGTAATTAGTTCAAATGGGCGTCTTTTTGTTATTGTTGTCCTAGTCTTACCTTAAGGGCACTTCATAAAATCTACCAATGGTGATGTATCACAAACAAAATATAAAATAAAGAAAAAAAGTTAAGAATAAACGTTTAAAGTCGTTTGAAATAAGGCTATTTTAATTTTAAATACAAAGAAAATTTAGATATCATAACAAAACTGAAACAAGAGACGCGAAGACTACTACCATGGAAATATTATCAACCTATAACAGACTGCTTTGATATCAATTGACAAAATGTACACGAATATTCTTTGGGCCTATGTCTGCAATTACTACTATTGCTATTATTACTAGTTAAGATACAACCCTAGTTGGAAAAGCCGGATGCTGTAAGCCCAGTGAGGAAAGGAAATGAGAAAACAGACAGAAAAACGTGCCTGACTGTACCCTCAAGCAAGAAAACTAACACAAGACAGTGGAAGACCATGGTGCATGGTGCAGAGCATATGGCACTACCAAAGACTAGAGAACAATGGACTGATTTTAGTGTCCTTTTCCTAGAAGAGCTGCTTACCATAGCTAAAATCTCTCTTCTGCCCTTACTAAATGGAAAGTAGCCACTGAACAATTAGTGTCGTAGTTAACCCGCTGAATGAAGAAGAATTTTTCGGTTATTTTAGTGTTGTAGGTGATGAAGAAAAATGAAAGTTGTAAAGAATAGGCCAGACTATTCAATGTATGTGTAGGGAAAGAAAAATAGCCGTAACCAGAGAGGGACCTAATGAAATACTACCTCAAAGGACCAATTAGCTCTTTTGCGGAAGTATCTGAACGGGTGAGAACAATTTATGGTAGGATCTTCCACCTCTTGTCATCCTATTGCAAATATTACAAGGTACGGGAAGGTAGCGAATAAGTTACAATTCGCCAAATTTCAAGAGAGTATGTCAAAGAATAAACAAAAAAATTAAATGAGTGGAGTTAGACCATTGGGAACTGGAAAGAAAGACTGTACATAGTGTTATAAAAAATCATATAAAAAATCAAATTAAATGACCAGAGCATACTGTACAACAGAGGTTTCATACAGACTCATACAATATAATGCTATTGCTTTTTTATCTCTCGATATCTCGCACAATGATAATAGAACAACCTTTTTAAGCTTGCCATCGCATGTTTCAGTTTGTTTGAATTTTTGTGACATTCTTACTCTCAACTGCTTATATAAAGCTTATTATCTGTTGAATAAATTTTACTTGCATTCACCTCGCCTGTGTTAGAACCTAACAATCACCTCGGACATCGGTGAGAGCGCGAGAGATAAATAAAAAAAGAAATAGAATTACATTGTAAGAGCGTTTATGAAACAGGTGCATTACAATACATATCACAAAAAGCAGTAAAATAGGAGGAGTCGAGAGACGGTAAGT
>NC_090745.1:106556286-106561286 GCF_036898095.1 Palaemon carinicauda | reverse complement strand
ATAATAATCATAATAATAATAATAAATAGTAATAACAACAATAAATAACAATAATAATAACAATAAATAATAATAATGAATAATAATAATAAATAATAATAACAATAAAAAATAATAATAAATAATAAATAATAAAAAATAATAATAATGAATATTAAATAATAATAATAGTACTAATAATAATAATAATAATAATAATAATAATAATAATATGTTCTGCAACCACCACCTGAATCCCAATATACAAGGTCATAACCTTACAAAAAGACGCTTTTGCTTAAACTTTGTACGTGGTAAGTGCCAAATAGTAAGGCACAATGTGATGAAACCTGCCTCAATCAGGTTATTAATCTCCAGTAATATGTATTGTCTGACTAATTTAATTAGTTTCTATTCCGGCCAACTTCTGTTCTGGCGTCAACATCTTGCAAGGTGCCGGCTTTCTATTAAATGGACAAACGTCTACGATCTATAACCATGACACGATTGGCATTCAATTACTCGCCCTGCTTGATGGCTTGAATGTACACGCTGGGGGTATTTTGTAATCTCAGTCCCTATTAAATTCAGTAATCCACTAGTTTGCGGTAAAAGAGAAAGGATGTTCTTACACATTTGTTTCCTAAATTTTCTGAAGTCATTTTTACAAGTACTCTACTCCTAAATTTCCTGAAGTAATTTTACAGGTACTCTACGCCTAAATTTTCTGAAGTAATTTTTACATGTACTCTACACCTAAATTTCCTGAAGTAATTTTTACATGTACTCTACGCCTAAATTTCCTGAAGTCATTTTTACATATACTCTACGCCCAAATTTCTTGAAGTCATTTTTACAGGTACTCTACAGCCAAGACGAGGCTTCTTATTTATATACTTTAGAATTCTGCTTGAACCGATCGACTTTCAAAAGTCTCCCTTGTAGTGTAAATAATACCAAAAATACACAGCATTTGCGTATAAACATTCAAATGGTTGTAATATGCCACTTTTTAGGGAGAAGTCCAGATGCTTTTGAACGTCCTTTGCAATAGTGCAGAACAAAAACAGTTTCTGAAGAAAAACTTATTTTCGAAATAAAAATCAATCTGGGGAAAAGGCAGATACTTATCTTATGAAGCATAAAATTATCCTGTTTCACACAAACGAGTTTTAGATATAAAATTATCTGCTTTGCAGTACATAATCTCCAGCTATCGCCTATCTTTGGAAAATATTTTCATCCATCATAATAATAAATAATAGTCCTTGACACTGCCAGTATCATAAACGAGAAGGCAGTGACAGTTATACCATAAGAATTATTGTATTAAAAACAGGTGTAGTTACAACAAATGTTCAGACTTTCAAAATGTGATCATGAAAGGAAAAAATATAATAGAAATGGAGGCGGTATATTTACTTGGAAGAGATACTGAAGCGAGAAGCAGTAACAACTGCATAGATGAATTGGACGATAGGATGAAAGTTAATAAATATATCCCAATGTAAACATCGCAAATAATTGTGATATAAAAGAAAGATGCAGAAAAACTATGTCCACAGATGGTTTGGACATTATGAGAAGGGCAGAGTAGCAACTAGAGTAGTAATGGAAGTAGGATATAAAGATGTACCATAACGAAGACCAGGAAAAAAAATATCCAGAAGGTAAGTATAAAAGATGATAAAGACCCAAAAAGAATGATATAAAACAGGGTGAAAACCAAATTTATCCCATGTCTAATATATGGGAAAGACGTGATTGCAAAAGATAATAGCTGATGTGTGATGGTAATGGTGAAAAAAATTATCTAAAAATGAAATATACTGTTAAGTATAAAATCTCTTATTTACTCTAATGATAGTCTGATAATAGCCTTGAATTCTGAAAAAAAAAAAAAAAAAAAAAAAAAAAGGCGACGTCACTGTAAAGATTGACGTCAGAGGTGACCAAAAGCGGATGAACTGAGTCCTTGAGTCTTATGGCAACGGAGAGTAAATTCGTTCCAAATAAATTAACCTATGTAAAAGTGCTTCAAACCTAATAAGCATCATAACAGTCCACAATTCAAGATGCCCTCATGCATAATGCACCAACATTAGCTTCCTTCGAAACGCTTAAATTATTAAGAATGGTCTCCCGCAAATGTATCTCAAGGTAACCAGGAATGATCGAAGAGAACAGATAAAAAGAGACAAGGAAGTGTTCATATATTGGTATGGTAAATCGGGATTGAGGACGTTCCTAGTAAAATTTGTGATTTTGCATTTTTCGTAATCTCTCCCTTTCTGGAAAATTCAAGCAGTAGTGATTTTCAAGTTGGAAATTAGTTTCGGATTTGAAATCTACTTCCTGAAAATGTATTGATGATCGTCTCACTCACTGGTTAAGTAAGCAGTCTTTTTTCAACGAAATTAGATTTAATAATTTTTTTCAAGAGGCATATTTTTTTTTTAAGTAAATAATCGGAATTTGTAAGTATATAATTCACTTGTTAAGAAGCCAAATACATAAGGTTGATCAGTGATAGTAGAATAAAAGTGTTATAATGTTGATTGCTAATCATCCCATTTCAGTGCAATAACTATAGAGAAGCAAAAAGAAAAAAAAACCTTATTAATTTTTAAAAGTTATAAAACGAATTAGTGCACCTCACACAATTCTTTTTCTTTCACTTTGCAACTTGATGCAATTATAAAATCTACCAAAATCGATATTTCCTCCCTTTTTTCTACAATACTTAGTCGATATTTATTTACCAAAGAATTGATTATTTAGCAACAGGTATTCTAAATAAAGCCTATGTCCCCGTCTATACTCCACACCAAACTCCCGTCAAACACAATAAAGTAATATGAATTCGTACTATTCTTTTGTCAACTGGTGTCATTATATTATACAAAATAACGTAATGTAAAATAGAGTCAGGATGGCAAGGTCCAACCCTATGGACGTAACGTACCGATTTCAAGACCCGTACAAAGATACCTTTCTTATCTTGCATCCCAACATGAGAGCCAGTGCAAGAGAGCCATGGAGAGGAAACAAAAGCAAATCTAAACATATGAGTGTTTCACCTTATGACTATCGTGATTACGCACACAAATATATATATATATATATATATATATATATATATATATATATATTATATACATATATTATATATATATTATACATATATATATATATCATACATATATTATATATATATTATACATATACATATATATATATATATATATATATATATATATATATACATTGTAAATTTTGAGCTGTTAGACCAAACCAAAGCATCAGTTCTAAGCTCTCCTAAAAGGACTTATTCTTCAATTAAAGGCGAATATTGCGAGAAAACAAAACACGTTAAAGAAGTCTGTCACGTAAATGGATAGACACCAAAAGCCGAAGAGACTGCAAACTTTCTCTAAGCTCAGAAAATCCCACACACCCACAAGAAAAACGTCAGCTTCCACTAAATCTACATACCTATCTCTCCCAAAAGCCTCACCATTTGTTGCATGTAACGAAGCACTGCTTGGATAAAATGTTCATAAAACTAACTGGATAAAAGTTTGCGTAATCCTGCAAACAACAAAACCGAAGCCAAAAAAAAAAAAAAAAAAAAAAAATCCGGTAATTAGAGCTTCCTTTCATGGCAGTGATATATAAGTTATGAGCTTCGACTTGCTTTACCTGCCATGGTAGTGAAATTAATCTTAATGCATTAGTTCATAATTAATATCCATTGCGTAATTATAATGACAAATATTTTGTTACCATAAGAAATAACTTAAAAAAAAAAAACTGAAAGGGTCTCTCTTAAAGGTTAAAGATTAAAGGTTTCTGGTTTCAGTTCCAGTTTCATAAGAATGGATGTTCACCAGAACGTCAGCCGGGTAAGCCCAACTAGGCCCCTGTGGTGCCTAACCACAGCAGTGGCCTCCCCAGTAAACAGCTTAAACTCACGGTGGTCCCCGAGCTGGGATCGATCTGTCGCCATGCGATTGCTAGGCAAACACGTTACCATTTTGTATTCAAAAATTTAAATGAAATTTGACGTTCAAAACAAAATATCTTTACTCATGGATGTTCTACATGTTGAGCTGTAATAATACAACACCAAAAACTACTTTGAGAGTTCGGTAATAATTTCCCCACAAAATGGTCTAAAATTATTTCCTCTTTCAATTTTCCCTTAGTTTCTGAATTCTGAACCCTGGGAGTTTCCTCTCAGAAGTTGACAATTATTAAATTACGGACGATGAATGACACAGACCACTTAAGGATAACACTTTTTATATTCTATCTAGATTCTTGTTTTTTTCTTTTGTTGAAAGGCGAGTTTGGTATTTTAGTTTTTTTTTTGGGGGGGGTTAGATTTAATTTCCTTTTATTCTATATTTATAACAAACGATATCGGCGTCAATGACCTTCGAGCTCTGGATGCCAGAAAACTTGAAATCAAGAAATCAAGAAATCAATAAATCAATCAATCAATCTCTCTCTCTCTCTCTCTCTCTCTCTCTCTCTCTCTCTCTCTCTCTCTCTCTCTCTCTCTCTCTAACATATCCATTTCGGTAAGAAAAAAAACAACACCTTTTAAACTCAAGTTTAAATAGCTTCGAGTTATTTCCTCATGACAGCATAAAGTTCATGGGCTAAGAATTATCACGGACTGTGGTGAACGGTCAGCACAATGATGATTTTTATAATGCAACATTAAGAGCAAACTTCTTAGCTACACCTATATATAGGAGCTTGAGAGACTTTCGAATTCTAGAGGGGAAAGAGAAATATTCAACATATGAAAAAGTTATAAAAAATTCAACATCTACCTAAATGTACATAACGCATTTCCCATGTAGAGTACTCTATCAAATTAAAGTTCCCTAAAAGTACTAAAAGAAGATGTGCGAGAGAGAGAGAGAGAGAGAGAGAGAGAGAGAGAGAGAGAGAGAGAGAGAGAGAGAGAGAGAGAGAGAGAGACCAACAATATTTTATTTCACTTTTAT
>NC_090745.1:106551286-106553786 GCF_036898095.1 Palaemon carinicauda | reverse complement strand
TCGCACTTGGGAATCCGTGAAAAAATGCCAAACTTGCAGAAGAAATGAACGCAAAACTTTCTCTGAATTCGGATATGAGGTTTAGATCTCTTGATGAGCATCGTGACAACAAAGAGAACTGGGGAAAAGAGAGAGACTTTCGCAAGATGATTGCAATGTGAGGACAGAGGAGTTTTCCAAAGTCAGACGATCTGCATTAATAAGCAGAATGGAATGGTCTTACAGAGACAGCCCACAGGCGTTGCCATCAACGATGAGTGGCACATTTGTAAGATAAAATCCAGAAAGAAAAACGTTTGGAAGCGTTCGCCTCTGGATGTTTATGTGCTTTCTAATGAACTCTTTAATGCACGTGGATCTAAAGCAAAGGTAGAAGGAAAATTTACATTAAAAAAAATATATATGCTCTTGTAAAACGAAGTATAAGAGTGAATGCTGAGAAAAAATTTATGAACTAAATGCTACGTTACGTTATACAGAGAATTTTATAACTAACAAAAATTCGACAAGAAATCTCTCATTAAAATATATACCTAATTAAGCTATCTTCTCATTACGGCTTCAAATACTACAGCCTTATCTACACGTAAAAAAAAGTTGTAGAATGAAATCTTTAAAACACTGAAAATAAGAATTATCTCAAAAGGACACCAAATATACAGCCAGTTCCTCATATTATCATAATAAAATTTCTACATAACAGAACTTCATGAATTCGCCAGGTAAGACGAATCTCGGCTAGAGAGCAAAAATATCTTTCCTGATTTCTATATACTCTGCATTCGTAGGATGGATGGATTTACGGATTGGAACATAAGACAAAGCGCCAGGCTAGTGAAGGGTATTTAATGCAGAGATGTAACTGGGATAAAACCATCTTGTTGGACCATGAAGTATAAGGTTAAAAGGCCGTCATGAATGGCAGAATGGCAAAGTCAAGGAACAGTAACATTTCATTATAGCTAACAGACTGACCATATATGATATATAATATGTATATATATACATATATATATATATATATATATATATATATATATATATATATATATTTATATATATGCATATATATATATATATATATATATATTTATATATATGCATATATATATATATATATATATATATATATATATATATATACATATATATATATATATATATATATATATATATATATATATATATATACATATATATATTTATATATACATATATATATGTATATATATATATATATATATATATATATATATATATATATATATATATATACATGATCAGCGCCCAAGGCCCCTCTCCACACTATTAAAAAACGTAATTCTAATCCGGAATTCTCCGTATAAATATACTGTTCTCAGCCGTATTTCAGTAAAATAAAGGCGATCATTATTTTTACCTTACTTTGTTATTATCTTTTAAGAGTTGGTGACCGTAATATCAATCCTTTACGTAATTATATCAGTTTTTTTTAAAAAAAAGTAAATGCCTGGCAACATTTATTCCAGTATTTTTACCATGGAATGGCTGCTGACGACTCAGCAGTCAGACCTAGAGGTTTCCCAAACCACAAATCCTTACCTCACAAGGAAGGTGAGGTTCCAGACACAACAGGAAACTATCGAGTTTGAGCGGGACTCGATCTCGCGTCCAAGAGAAGGCTACGCAGAGACGTTTTCAATTGGCCACCACTAACCTTATCATTTAAATTAAGTAATGGATTCAAAAGCGGGACTCGAAACCCAGACCGGCAAGCGCCAGGCAAGGACGCTTCCAATATAGGCCATCACAACCCTAACTTGATAAAGAGGAGAGAAATCTGGAAAGGAGGTAAACTGGGTGCTGTTATTGGACTAAGAGACGCCCGCAAAGTGCATTGCATAAGGGGTCTGAGGGTACAATACCCATCCCCACCCCTACCCATCCAACAAGAATGCTCTTCCAGGAGGTTCATGAAATTCTATTACTTTGCATACCACTGTTCAAGTGTTTTCATACCGAAGAAAAAATTACACATTTTCTAATATGAGATTTATTTAAACTTTGAATTTCTATTAAAAAAAATCAAAGCTGAAACAAAGATTGTCGAACATCGTCGTATGACGAACACTGGCAACTTATAAAATTCAAAACACTTTGCCTTCGATGTCAAGCTGCCAAGAAACACATTCAAGCTAGAGGAACACTCAGTAGAGCGCAGACCTCCGCTGCGGCAGCTTATTTCTCGACTTTTTGCTTCACCGTGACCTTCCAAAATTTAATGATTTCCAGCTTTTAACATAACAGTTAATCCCTGCAAGTTTTATCACTACGATTAAAATTATTGCCAGGAAACTGTTCACAAACAAAAAAACAAACACACACAAACAGTGCGTAAAACATAACCTCCTTCCAATTTCGTTGGCAGAGGTAATAATCTTAAAACCTCTGAATGCTAGTCTGCTCAGTGCAAGATGAACCCTACATGGCTGATGGTTCTCGAGGTAGAACTGTTTCCAAA
>NC_090745.1:106528786-106546286 GCF_036898095.1 Palaemon carinicauda | reverse complement strand
ATTAAAACTCATAAAAATTAAAATATTGCTTTCTGACCGAGGAGTCGCTTTAAAAGAAGTGTTTTTAAAATTAACCAAAAAATAAAATAAATATTTTAGAAAATAAAAAATCTAAAATATAATCACTTCAATCTCGTCAAAATTCAACCCACGTTAACTTCTATTTAATGAAATGAATTATAAGCAAACTATTTATATCAGTTAAGACATAAGGGAGAGTCAGATGTCATGAAAATAGAACAAACTCTATAATTTTCGTCTCAAAAGAACAATTTAAACAACGTTATTCTTATCGTACCGGAAACCCATTTCGATAATCAGTAAAATAATTAAATCATAATTATTACGCGTCACCAAAATAATGAATAATGATTTTTATAAACTTTGTGTTCATCATTCTGGATAACTATTTTTATACCATATAGCACTGGAGACGGAGGCAAGAAACTAGATATTTATTCTAATTTAACAAGCTACAATAAAAGACAGGAAAAATAGTTCAATATAACCTACAAATAAACATAATAATAAACATCATAATCATACACAAATACAGCAAAATAGTGCAATATACAAATAAATAGTAATAAATATCAAAATGACACAAATAAATACAGCAAAAATAATTCAATATACAAATAAACACCATAATAAATATCAAAATTATACACAAATAAATACAACACAAAAAACTCAATACAATATACAAATAAGGCAACAATTTTTCAATATGATGACAAAAATAAACACATAGAAAACCTTTTCGATATAACATCCAAATAACCTTATCATTAAATTAACGTAAATGTAATACCATTATATATAAATATTCGAATTTCATACCAAAGAAAACCACGTATTTATTCATTTAGAAACACTGTCGTCACAACAGCTAAGGTCATTGACATTATTCATATAATTTGTGACGTCACAACACCAAAGGTCATTGACATGTATTCACAAGATTAAGAGCCATCATACAACAAAAGGTTACTGTCATTTGTTGTTTTAATATATTGTATTATCATAAATACAATATACTGTATTATCATTAATACCCAAGTTTGATGTATTCACACACCTACTTGTTACCATATTTATCCCAACGCATAATACCTACAGACAGTTATAATGACTTCAGAATTTCGCTAATTAATTTCTAAATAAAGAAAACTTTTGTAAGTGCTTGAATGTAAACATTTTGAGAGAGAGAGAGAGAGAGAGAGAGAGAGAGAGAGAGAGAGAGAGAGAAAGAGAGAGAGAGAGATACTGATTCTATAAGTAATTATCAAAGTTTTAAGGCCTCCAGTGTTATAATGGCATAATTTACTTACCGTAAGAGATACGACCTGGAAAAAAATAAAATTTTTATCAGTAAAAAATATATAAAACATATACATGAAAACATATACATGGTCTTAATATCATAAAATTAAAAACACTAGATCCCTCATAAATGGCTTCAAGGATAATTTTTTTTTTTTTTTTTTTTTTTTGGAGTTTTAGACCACTAAAGTTTTCGTGTTTTCTTTCCAACTAGAGCGAAGGTGTATATGTTTAGTGTCGCAATGTAGCTGATAGGTACTAACAGAGAGATGGGGTGAATATGACATTATTCAACAAGATTACGAGCTTATTTACAAAGTTGTGGGCAAAAAAGGTACCAAAAAAATAAAAAAAAATGTGAAACATACAATGGCAAGCTTAAACAGGTTTTTCTACATGCAATGGCAAGCTTAAACAGGTTTTTCTACATGTAATGGGAAGCTTAAACATGTTTTTCTACATGCAATGGCAAGCTTACATAGCCTTCTCTACATGCAATGGCAAGCTTAACCAGGTTTTTCTATATGGATTGGCAAGCTTAAACAGTTATTTCTACGTGCAATGGCAAGATAAAACAGGTTTTTCTACATGCAATGACAAGCTTGAACATGTTTTTCTACATATAATGGCAAGCTTAAAGAGGTCCTTCTAGATGCAATGGCAAGCTTAAACAGATTCTTCTACGTGCAGTGACAAGATTAAACAGGTTTTTCTACATACAAAGGCAAGCTTAAACAGGTTTTTCTATATGTATTGACAAGCTTAAACAGGTTTTTCTACGTGCAGTGGCAAGATAAAACAGGTTTATCTACATACAATGGCAATCTTAAACATGTGTTTCTACATACAAAGGCAAGCTTAAACAGCTTTTTCTTTATGCATTGGCAACCGTAAATAGGTTTTCTACATACAAATGTAAGCTTAAACAGGTTTTTCTATATGCATTAGCAAGCTTAAACAGGTTTTTCTAAGTGCAGGGGCAAGATTAAACAGGTTTTTCTACATGCAATGGCAAGATAAAACAGGGGTATCTACATGAAATGACAAGCTTAAAGATTTTTTCTACATACAATGGCAATCTTAAACATGTGTTTCTACATACAAAGGCAAGCTTAAACAGGTTTTTCTACATGCAATGGTAAGATAAAACAGGGGTATCTACATGCAATGGCAAGCCTAAACAGGTTTTTCTATATGCATTAGCAAGCTTAAACAGGTTTTTCTAAGTGCAGTGGCAAGATAAAACAGGGGTATCTACATGCAATGGCAAGCCTAAACAGGTTTTTTATATGCATTAGCAAGCTTAAACAGGTTTTTCTAAGTGCAGGGGCAAGATTAAACAGGTTTTTCTACATCCAATGGTAAGATAAAACAGGGGTATCTACATGCAATGGCAAGATAAAACAGGGGTATCTACATGCAATGGCAAGATAAAACAGGGGTATCTACATGCAGTGGCAAGATAAAACAGGGGTATCTACATGCAATGGCAAGCCTAAACAGGTTTTTCTATATGCATTAGCAAGCTTAAACAGGTTTTTCTAAGTGCAGTGGCAAGATTAAACAGGTTTTTCTACATGCAATGGCAAGATAAAACAGGGGTATCTACATGCAATGGCAAGCCTAAACAGGTTTTTCTATATGCATTAGCAAGCTTAAACAGGTTTTTCTAAGTGCAGTGGCAAGATTAAACAGGTTTTTCTACATGCAATGGCAAGATAAAACAGGGGTATCTACATGCAATGGCAAGCCTAAACAGGTTTTTCTACATGCAATGGCAAGATAAAACAGGGGTATCTACATGCAATGGCAAGCCTAAACAGGTTTTTCTACATGCAATGGCAAGATAAAACAGGGGTATCTACATGCAATGGCAAGCCTAAACAGGTTTTTCTACTATCAGTGCAGGAGAGAGCGATAGATAGAAAGAGCATTAACATTGCAGTGTATGAGCGTGTATGAAACACGTGCGGTATATTAGCTACCACATAATAGCTGGCCAGACTTTGATACCAGTTGAAACAGGGGATATGTAAGCCGATCAGTAGGACGGTAAATCGTTAAGATTCTGCTTCTGGGAATATTAGAGACATAAATGATTTCATAACATCAGAATATATTTGATCACCCATTAATGGAACCGTGAGGGAATTAATCTAAATTTACTTGACATCTGATTTTGGGGTTCTGGTCTATGAAGAATTGCATCCTTCATTCAACGTATATTAATTGCATTCTCAAGAGATATTAATGGATATCTAATACAATATTGTAGCGTTTTGTGAAAAAGAAAACTGCAAACCAATAAATCAATTCTTGGACATACATTATTCATATTTGATAAAGAGTATCAAATAATTGTGCTCGCATTTCTAGAGTGATTCATTATCTAGAAGGAATTATACCTTACAAATTCCCCTTAGGAAAGGGGTCTAGGTACCAATATTTAAGCATTCAAATCTTTCCACACACAGGTCGGGGCCTTACTCGCCATATTAATCACCTGAATAAGCTGCTTGACAATGACAAACAGGTTTAATTGGCAATACATCAAATTGAACGAGAGCCATGATGAAGTAATCAACAGTGGTAATTTAACAATGGATTTTTTCGTAATATATTTACCATTTTAAATCTTTTTATTTGATTTTCATTATAGCAAATTTACAGCATGAAAACTATGTCCTAATCACGATAAACCGCAGTTGCACAGTCCGACTAGGATTTATACTTATTATCTTTCAAATATTTTCAATTTTCTGTGAGTATATATACACACACATATATATACACATGTATATATACATACACACCAAGTATATATATATATATATATATATATATATATATATATATATATATATATATATCATACAATGTCCGACTTCTTATTTATAAGGTTCCAACAGGTATAACTTAACGAAGGTACAAGAAATAATTTCTATACTTTTCAATATGGCTTTATGACGGCATTAATTTAGGAAGGAATATTCCAACAGATACTACAAATATCTCTTCAAAACGACCTAAATTTACCGAATGATAGATTCATCCAAGATTGGCTTCGGTGATAGTTCTGTGGCGCATACAATATATCAATATATTTGGAATATGTATAATTAAACAATTTTTACCTTTATTTTCTACGGGAATTCATTGAACGACAACGGTGATGGATATTGACTATATTGGGTTAAAAAGTTTGATTAACTGAAATGCATGTAAAACTATAATTCTATCACAAAATAGGTAATTACTCCTGTAACAGTTGAATCTAATTAAAATCAACGATAATAATTATATTCCCAGCCAATCAATGAACACACTCACTGTAATATGAAATATTTGATTACCTCTAATTACATCTAATCATACTTTTAATTAGCAAATGTCAAAGCACTATGCCTTGGGATGAGGATATGTACTAATAGCCCTAGTCTAAACAGCAATGATATTGCATAGATTCTACAATTTAAGAGTAACGCTCGGCCAATTTAACTTTTTAATTCTGCATAATTTTGAAAAATAGCTATTAGCCTCTAACCAGGTTCTCAGAAGGTTCAAAATGAGTGATTTTGTTGAGATTTTACCCATTTCTTTCTTCAAATATCTTATCCAATAGTAGTCCGTATGCAACGAAGACGTATTGGAACACATAATCAAACTGTCGAGTGTTCGTTATAACAACGCTTCTTAATGGCATGAGCTCATTGAAATCCACATAGCGATTTCAATCTACGATTCAATATATCTTTATGGAAAGGCTAAGACCGCCGTAAGTCTAACGCTATTTTGAATGATCTTGTCCTTGTCCTGGTAAATGCAGTAGCCAAATAGACTTTTTCTTATATATATATATATATATATATATATATATATATATATATATATATATATATATATATATATATATATATGTATATATATATACTTTATATATATATATATATATATATATATATATATATATATATATACAGAGAGAGAGAGAGAGAGAGAGAGAGAGAGAGAGAGAGAGAGAGAGAGAGAGAGAGAGAGAGAGAGAGAGAGAGAGAGAGAGAAATCCAATGGTGTTCGTTTGATTATGCCCTTAGTCGGCAACCCTCAATAGTTAAAGAATTGTGTAGTTTTATCAATATAATAGAATATCAAAAGAATGATGCTTTAATCTTAATCAATTTCTGCATACTAGACAGACCCACAAAGCGTATCAACGCAATGCGCCAACCTCTTCGGTCAAACAAACTAAAAACTACAAAATTTCCACTACTCACCTTATCTCTTGAGATGATCTCGCAAGGGGCCGTGGTTTCTAATAAACGTGACGCCGTCTGAACGGTAACCACTGTATTTATAAACCTGAAATAAAAAATTTTGTATGAGATTTATGTGAATGAGTAAAATTCAAGGAATGAGTATTGTTTATGTGAATGAGTAACATTAAAGGAAAGAGTATTGTATGAGATTTGTGTGAATGAGTAACATTTAAGGATAGAGTATTGTATGAGATTTGTGTAAAGGAGTAACATTTAAGGATAGAGTATTGTATCAGATTTATGTGAATGACACCATTTAAGGATAGAGTATTGTATGAGATTTTTGTGAATGAGTAGCATTTGAGGAAAGAGTATTGTATGAGATTTATGTGAATGAGTAAAATTTAAGAAAAGAGTACTGTATGACATTTTTGTGAATTAGTAGCATTTAAGGAAAGATTATTGTATGAGATATGTGAATAAGTAACATTTAGGGATAGAGCATTGTATGAGATTTATGAGAATGAGTAACATTGAAGTAACGAGTATTGTATGAGATTTATGTGAATGAGTAACATTTAAGTAAAGCGCATTGTATGAGATTTATGTGAAGGAGTAACATATAAGGAAAGAGTATTGCATGAGATACGTGTGAATGAGTAACATTTAGGGAAATAGTATTGTATGAGATATGTGTGAATGAGTAACATTTAAGAAAAGAGTATTGTATGAGATTTATGTGAATGATTAACATTTAAGTAACGAGAATTGTATGAGATTTATGTCAAGGAGTAACATTTAAGTAACAAGCACTGTATGAGATTTATGTGAAGGAGTAACATTTAACGAGCATTGTATGAGATTTATGTGAAGGAGTAACATTTAAGGAAAGAGCATAAAATGTTGACATATTGGGATGGAAGAAAATAAAACTATAAAATGAGAACAAAAAAATTCACTTAACCGAAAAGAAGAAAAAAATAAATACTCCAGAAGAATATTAAAGGAAATAAAAATAGAATGGCCTAAAGTGTAATAATTCAAAACCATTGCAATATTTAAAAGAAAAATAAATGAACTACATATAATAATTAGCAAAGAAATTAAAAAAGTAAATAAAAATATTGTGACATAGGCATCATCTTAAAAGAAAAATTGGATAAAATATAGTTTGTAAAGGCGCCTTACGAAATGCATACCGTAAACCAGAAATGTCTCCGATAAAATATTTCCTATAATTTACTGATAAAATCACTTGAAAAAAATTATTAATATTGGAAACTAGACAGATACAACTTCATTACGCATCCACGCAGTAACAACAATAAAACTCGCACAAATAGGTTAAATAAAAAAGTAATATTTTATTGTCAGAAATGTAGAGTGTAATTCGATTGTTTACACGGGCAACCATGGATGTCAAGTTACATCTGTGTGTGTTAATAAATAAATAAATAAATAAATAAATAAATATATATATATATATATATATATATATATATATATATATATACATATATATATATATATATATATATATATATATATATATATATATATACATATATACGTACATACATATATACATATATACATATATATATATACATATATACATATATATACATATATATATATTGTGTATATATATACACACATATATATATATCTATATATATACATAATATATATATATATATATATATATATATATATATATATATATATATACATACATTTTTGTGTGTGTGAGGGTGTGCATGTGTCTGTAAGTACGTGTTCATGATAATTTTATCACTATAACTCGTTATCTTCCTTTTTTTTTAAATAAACCACAATATAGATCCCAAATAAAATTGGAAAAGACTGAGGTCTTAACTTCTTTGCGACAGGAACATGTGGACAAAAATGTTTTTGACCGCGATGGCCAGTAGTTTGTGCCATAAATAAGATGTGGACCAGAAGGCAATTAGACGAAGTGGTGCCAACTGCCCGTAACCAAAAATTCATGTGAGCGAAGTACTTTATGCTAGAAATTAGCTGTACTTCGAGCGAGCAATGCTCTTTGAATACAGAGGCTAGTGGACGAAATTGGTAAAAGTAGTTTGTGACCGAAACTAACCAAATCCGACGTGATTAATACAAACAGTAATTACGAACAATATAAAAAATAGACATAGCAAGACTAAAATATTTAAGCTGTGAAAATTATTCATGAACCCATAATACACCATGTCTTCTTAAAAGTATGTGTATCAACATATTTTGCATAATATTTCTTTTCATATTGTTTTCTATGCATAATTATAACAGCATCCACATACGGATAATAAATGTAGAATTGAATGTCGTTTACCAGGGTAGAGCCTCTATTGTCATAAATCCTTATACTAATATGAAAAATGTAAATATACAATCTCTTGGTAATAAAACTATTCAAATTCGAGAATTGATAAGGGAGAAATATTTGGAGATAGTAACATTATCTGAAACATGGTTAAATAACTTGGATTCTGTGAGAGCTTAGATAGTGACAATATAGAGTAAGCGAGCAATACGCGATGTGAAATGTTGAATGCTTTCGAACGAACATGATAAAATAACTGTGGAGGTCCTTTAGAGAGAAGGGTTCTTCCCCTGTTGTACAGAACCGGAAAAGCAGCCCTTAAAGTAAAAAAAAAAAAAAGTAAGAATAAAAGTACCTGTTGAACCAATATCATTTTTGACGGCATGGACGTACCCAAGAAATTCAGACCTAATAACACTAGGACACTTGTAATGACACGTGGAATAACGGCGAACTGGAGAATACCTACTGATGGTTTCCCAGACCTCACCAGACTGCACTACAGTATAATAACACTGTTCCTACGGTCAACACTTGATTGTTTACAAATTGATCACAACAAGTGGTCGAGGCAGTTGGGCACTTAAGTATAATTTGAATACTTTCTTGATTATCGTTTACAAAATAAGTAAGTCCATAAGAAAATAAGAGAAGGCGGGGTCAGTTAAAGAAAACTAAACACTAAACATGGCTTAGAGAATAAGGATAATCACCAAATGCTTGAAGGCTCAATATACGAATTCATAATCAGAGCTCAAAACTTTACTATATAAACAGATATTAAATGTTTGGTATCAATTATTGTACCAACAGAGAACGCTAGTAAGAATGGAGAGTATTCAGTTTGTGAAACCTGGTCTTTAGTTGTTGAAGAAATTTTGTTAATAAAAACGAAAAAAAATCCACTTTTTTCGTAAGAATTGCGTACTTATTTACAAGGTGAATTTCCCCAGACCCCTATCGATAACGTGGACCTTTTTAAACTGGGTGTGCGCACAAGCTCCAACTTTTGCCTCAACGTATAAATATTGAATGAGACATTATTGCATCATAGATAATTTACCATTTATCGTTTCTCCACCATTGAGAGAGAGAGAGAGAGAGAGAGAGAGAGAGAGAGAGAGAGCGTGCGTTAGACAGGTGGGTGTATGTATGTGTGCACGCACACGCAAGGAAATTAATGCGAACATTTTTCAAAACTATAATGGTAAGAGATTACATACACAGAACCATCACTCATCGCTCGTGTCATGGAATCTTCTATAAAAAATGAGAGCATCAGTTCATGTGTACCACAATCCTCACAGAATTCCTATGGCTGGCGCATTTCGATACCAGTATGCATTCATAATTCTGTCGTCACTAATTTTCATTACTTTTAAAGCAATTAATTTCATTCCATTCCACAAGTTTAGAACACTTTTACATCGGTGGGATGGTGTTTACTTCGTCCCAGCTATGAAAGTACGTTTTGTTGCAGCACGAATGTTAGCTCTCTCTCTCTATCTCTCTCTCTCTCTCTCTCTCTCTCTCTCTCTCTCTCTCTCTCTCTCTCTCTCTCATTTTAGTCTGATCGCTCACAGTAAATCAACCTAGTATGGGTGGACCTGACCAGTACAACTTTGCTGATCATAGCGATGCACAAACCTTGTCACCACGTTAAGGTATCCCCACTCAGAGAGGGAGACATACACATACACACACACACACACACACACACACACACATATATATATATGTAAATATAAATATATATATATATATATATATATATATATATATATATATATATATATGTATATATATATAATATATATACATATATATACATATATATATATATATATATATATATATATATATATATATATATATATATCTATATATGTGTGTGTGTGTGTGTGTACAGCGGATAATCATCAGCCGACTAACAACTTATTACAATTTTATCCACGAGTCAACAGAAGCACATTGATTATATTCAAGAGAGAAAAGAAAACGCAATACCGGTATTTTCTTTATTCGGGTACCAAATCGAATGAGGCCCAAATAAATACCAAACTAACACCATAAAAGCATTCGATTCTTATAGACAAAGATTTTCGAAAGAGAAATATAAAGGGAAAGAAAGGAATAACGGTCTAACATTAACATTCATAAGAAACAGCATAACATGTCCACATCTTACAAGATAAGAACTATAGAAACATACTTTAAAAAATAGATACCGCACTTACAGCTTTGAGATAAACAAGACGAACATGCTCATAAAACAACAGTTTCCAAAGAACAAAGTGCAAAACCTATTTCTAACGGGCTGAAAGTTAAGGGACGAGATGGATATTTTTCTTCCGGGAGGTAATGGTACCCAATTGCTCCCAGAGGCCAACTTAAAGTGAATGTGGTAATACCTAAATGAACCCCCAATCCCCCCCCCCCCCCCCGCCCCCATTAAGTCTCCAAACACCAGAGAAATCGTTTGGGGAGGCCCAAGAAATTACACACACTAAATAGGAATACAAATAAGTAAATATAGAAATAAACAGTATCTAAGGTAAATTTTAGTATATAGTAAAAAAAAAAATTATTCTATAAGATTAATATCTTGATCTTCAAATGAAAATTACTCTATAGTGAATTTATATATTAACATTGTAGCTTAGATAAGAAAAATCTAACGACAAAATTAGTCTAGCAAAACTCATCAAACCATGTATGTATTATTGTCACCTATATTTGTGACTTCATGTCAAGCATTCTTCTGTTGAAAATTCTGAAGCCCAAAGCAAAGACCATGGAAAACATAGTCAATAAACAGAAAACAAGAAAAGACGTGAAAAAAACTCTGCACCTAACCTCAAATGCACATGCTCATTTCAGAAAATTATTATTTTGTTAGATTATAACAAACAATCTAACATGAAAAAAAATTACCTTCATTTGTAGAAAAAAAAATATGAAACTGAAATATCCCGGATAATATAATAGGGATTATCATCAAGATTTTCAGTGAAAAATACTAGAAAAAATATCAGCATTAAAATAACTAGTCTATCCTATCATATAACATATACATGTTTATGGACATTAGTATTGAAAATATTGAAGTTTTGATATGACAAATAATCGTATTACAAGTATGGTGAACAATTGTCACCTGAACTTAAGGAGAAATCATATTTCAAAAAGAAAATACAAAGAAGAAAGAAATACACGACATGGATTACCCACAAGCATCTGAAGAGGAACCATATGTCAATACTAAGACTTTCTGCTTCCTATTGTTCAAGGAAATAATGTTGAAGAATTTTCCGCCATGTGTTTACTCTGAAGAGGACCAGCTGCGGGAAGCGAAAGAATCGTCGATGAAACATTTCATCTACAACGCCAATTGATGACTAAAACTTCTGCATTGCTTTCTATTTCGTTTCGTTTCGGCATCCTTTTGTCTTCAACACCCTTCCCCTTTCTGTAAATCTGTCTTTCTTTTGAATTGAAAACCAGAGTTTCTATTTCTCTAATTATATCCATTACAGAATTTCTTTGTTATCTATCACATGGGAATTTCAGTTTTTTACTCTTAAGAAAGAATCAAACTATGAAAGATATTCGATGGCATTATGGGGAGTTTCTATTTCTCTAATTACATCCAATGCAAAATTTCTTTCTGTCATCCATCACGTGGGAATTTCAATTATTTTTTTCTCTTCAGATAGAATCACACAAAGATATTCGATGGCATCATGGAATTTCCATTTCTCTAATTACATTCAATACAGAATTTTTTTCTTCTGATATACACCACATGGGAATTTCAGTTTTTTTCTCTCTACATAAAGAATCAAAAAACGAAAGATATTCGATGGCATTATGGAGAGTTTCTATTTCTCTAATTATATCCAATACAGAATTTCTTTGTTATCTATCACATGGGAATGTCAGTTTTTTACTCTCAAGAAAGAATCAAACTATGAAAGATATTCGATGGCATTATGGAGTTCCTATTTCTCTAATTACATCCAATACAAAATTTCTTTCTGTCATCCATTACGTGGGAATTTCAGTTATTTTTTTTCAGAAAGAATCACACGAAGATATTCGATGGCATTATGGAATTTCTATTTCTTTAATTACACTCAATACAAATTTTTTTTCTGATATGCACTGCATGGGAATTTCAGTTTTTTTCTCTCTACATAAAGAATCAAACAACGAAAGATATTCGATGGCATTAAGGATAGTTTCTGTTTCTCTAATCATATCAAATACAGAATTTCTTTATTATGTATCACATGGGAATTTCAGTTTTGTTCTCACTAGAAAGAATCAAACAATGAAAGATATTCGATTGTATCATGGACACTGACCTGAATCTTCAAAATCCAAAGCAATAAAAAGTATTTAAAACTATAAAAAAGTAATCACAGCAATGATAGAGCGTTCGCCTAGTATTCGCATGGCAGCAGATCGATCCTAGGCCAGGACTATTTACTGGGGAGGCTACAACTGTGTTTGCGCACCAAAATGGGGGATTGGGCTTGCCCAGATGACGTTCTGATGAGCATCTATACTGATATTGAAACATAAACCAGACTTCTTTCCCTTTAAAAGCAAATGAATAAAATTTACGGAAATACTAATAATATTTTTCACATATTCCGGGGTTAATCGAAAGATATTTTCTTTACTCATAAAGAAACCATTGCATGCCATTTCATATTACGGTTACTGAACCCCAAAATACGCACATCCAAACCTGTACACACACACACACACACACACACACACACACACACATATATATATATATATATATATATATATATATATATATATATATATATATATACATGTATTGTGTAAGGGTTCATCAAAGCTATACGATGTGATAACCTACATGATATAACGATTAAAATCAAACATGATATGGAATACCATTTCCTACTATTTTCTTGACTTATAATGCGCAAAAAATCATATATACATGGTTCATTTGAAACAAAGCATATCCATTTAACAGAGGATGGTCAATGCCATGTTAAAAGTTACACAGAAGACTCATTGAAAGCACGCTGAAAACACACACACACACTTAACAAGGCTTTTAGACTTTCGCTCTGGAACGGTATTTTACAGAATCTACGAAAACGTAAACTTGAAGGGCGGTATTTTTTAAGGTCTTTTGTGTCTCCCTTTTTCAGTATAATCCCCCACCTACCACCTTGAAAAGATTGCATTGAATTCATCAATTCGGGGTATTTGTTCTGCTTTTCCAGTTAGGTTGTAGCTTAGCTAATTTATAATAATAATAATAATAATAATAATAATAATAATGTGGCCCAGCACATCTGGAAACTCCGCAGGTGCACTGTAAATAAAAGTTCAAGGAGGCTGGACAGCAAAATGGAAGAAAGGAAATAAAAATAGGGGTAAAATAGAAAGCTAAAAAGTGGACGCTGCTAGAGACAGAGGGACACTGCAAGGAATCTCAAGGAATGTATACAGTGCACCATATGAAGTGCACTGATAGCACAGGTGGTCAGGTGATAGTTTCCTACCCTTTTCACTCAGGAGAGAGAGAGAGAGAGAGAGAGAGAGAGAGAGAGAGAGAGAGAGAGAGAGAGAGAGAGAGAGAGAAAATCGTAATAATAGTTTTGTATATTTGTATCCCAATGCCATGTTTGCAAGTGAATTTTGGAAAATCATCATACAACATTATTTCAAGGAAACGCCACAATAATTAGGGACTAAATTTGTTATATGTACTATACTCGTTTAAAGCGTGTGCCATTTTCTAAAAGAGGAAAATGTGTAATATGATATTCTAGGCTTAAATAATATCACGAAAATTAATAAGAATGCAATTATGATCAATTACCTTCACACGAATGTAGACTTAATTAGGTATATCTAATTATACTTTGGCTAAAGAATACAGCAGCGCTCGTTTGGTTTAATTTGAACGCTCTCCTCTATGTTCCATCTCTTTTAGAATTTCGTTAGCCTGATTCCAAGTTTTTAAAATAAAAATCTAAATAAAAAATTTATAGTATATTAAGGAAAAGTCATTAGTATCGACATGGAAAATCAGTTGTAACATACAACTTTTAAAATCTAAATTATAAACTACAAAATCTAGAAAAAAAAAAAAAACTCATATTTTCTCTACCAGGCTAAAAAATAAATAAATAAATAAATAAATTTACACAAAGCCATAATCCATGTAAAGGATCAAAACACGTATATTGAGAAAGCCTGATTCCTTAAGTTTTTTCAATAAAAATCTAAATGAAAAATCTAGATTATATTAAGGAAAAGTCATTAGTATTGACATGGAAATCAGTTTAATATACAACTTTTAAAATATGGATTATAAACAGTAAATCTAAAAAAAAGAAATAATCATATTTTCTCTACCTGGCTAAGAAAAAAAATGAAAAAAAATAAAAAAAAAAATTACATAAAGCCAAAACACCTATATTGAGAAAGCTTGATTCCTTAAGTTTTTTAAATAAAAATCTAAAAAAAATCTAGATTATATTAAGGAAAAGTCATCAGTATCGACATGGAAAATCAGTTTAATATACAACTTTTAAAATATGGATTATAAACCGTAAATCTAAAAAAAGAAATAATCATATTTTCTCTACCTGGCTAAAACAAAAATGAAAAAAAAAATGAAAAAAAAAATAAAAAAAATTACACAAAGCCATAATCCATATACAGGTTCAAAACACGTATATTGAGAAAGCCTGATTTCCTAAGTTTTTTAAATAAAAATCTAAAAAAAAATCTCTATTATATTAAGGAAAATTCATTAGTATCGACATGGAAAATCAGTTGAAACACAAAACTTTAAAAATATGGATTATAAACCGTAAATCTAGAAAAAAAAAAAGAAATACTCATTTTCTCTGCCTGGCTAAAAAAAAAAAAAAAAAATTATACAGAGCCATAATCCATATATAGGATCAAAACACGTATATTGAGAAAGCCTGATTCCAAGTTTTTTAAACAAAAATCTAAATAAAAAATCTAGATTATATTAAGGAAAAACCAATAGTATCGACATGGAAAGTCAGTTTTATTACACAACTTTTAAAATCTAGATTATAAATTGCAAAATCTAAAAAAAAGAAATACTCATATTTTCCTTATCTGGCTAAAATAATAAAAAAAAATAATGAAAATTACACAAAGCCATAATCCATATATAGGATCAAAACACGTATATTGACAAAGCCTGATTCCTTAATTCTTTTAAATAAAAATCTAAAAAAAAATCTAGATTATGTTAAGAAAAAGTCATAGTATCGACATGGAAAATCAGTTATATTACACAACTTTTAAAATCTAGATTATAAACTGCAAAATCTAAAAAAAGAAATTCTCATATTTTCTCTACCAGGCTATAACAAGAAATATAAAAAATAAAAAAAATAATTACACATAGCCATAATCCATATACTGTATAGGATCAAAATACGTATATTGAGAAAGCCTGATTCCAAGTTTTTAAATAAAAATCTAAATGAAAAATCTAGATTATATTAAGGAAAAGTCATTAGTATCGACATGGAAAATCAGATGTAATACACAACTTTTAAAATCTAGATTATAAACTGCAAAATCTAAAAAAAGAAATTCTCATAATTTTTCTACCAGGCTAAAAAAATACACAAAGCCAAAATTCACATAAAGGATCAAAACACGTACATTGAAAAACCAACTCTCGAAATGAAATAAAAATGTATTTCCCTTCCTGTTTGTGTTTTCCCACCAGTTCACATTGTTAACGAATCAAATGCTAAAGAAAAAAACTGCAGAGGAGGAGAACAAGCAAGAACCGAGGGAAATTCGAGAAAGAAAAGGAAATTCGAAAGGGAATTGCGAAAAAACAAAATAGAAAGATTGTGGGAGGAAAGAGTTAGAAAATTAGCCTTCCCGGACCTGGCCTAATTTGATCTCTAGTTTTCTTCGAAGACTTTTGGAAAACACTTGATGATTCTTCTCTCACGTCAAACTTTTGCGTTTCATTCTCACCGATCGCGAAAATTACTTTCCCTTAGTTTCATTCTCGTTTCTCTTTCGGGGAGAAATATTCGAATTCATGGAGTAAAGGAGGATGGACTCAAAGAAAAAAAAATCTCGTATTAATCAAGGTGATGATTTATGATGAGAACGATGGTGAAGATGGTGATGAAGATAATGGTGATGATGATAATGGTGATGATGATAATGGTGATGAAGATAATGGTGATGAATGAGTCCTGAGAAGATGACTGAAGAAAAAAAAATCGTATTAATTAACGTGAAGATAATGGTGATGAATGAGTCCTGAGAAGATGACTGAAGAAAAAAAAATCGTATTAATTAACGTGAAGATAATGGTGATGAATGAGTCCTGAGAAGATGACTGAAGAAAAAAATAATCTCGTATTAATTAAGGTGATGATTTATGATGGTGAAGATGGTGATGATGATAATGATGATGAAGATAATGGTGATGAATGAGTCCTGAGAAGTTAGACTTAAAAAAAAAATCGTATTAATTAAGGCGATAATTTATGATGAGAACGGTGGTGAACGTGATGATGATAATGATGATGATAATGATGATGACTGAGTCCACCTAACGACCATTGCGTTAGAAATTATATCGCGTCTAAAAATATCAAATGTACTTTGAAACGTCTTAAGGTGATGAATTCTATATTCAATTTCACCGTCAATGCCGTTCCTATTCATGTTCATCAAATTAATTCAGATACTTCAAATAAAACTCGTTACCAGGAGTAGCTCTTTCTCCCGACCTAAGCCCTAATCCAATTGGAATTTCCTTTCGCTATTCTGAAGTCTAGGTTTCTCTAAGCCTGAATTAAACCCAGTGGATCCATTTTCCATTAAGATTCCTTTAGCACAATTCCAATATAGGATTTAGATGAAATAAAAAGAAAACTGCAACAGCGTTAAAAACATTATGAAAAGCTGTAGAATAAAATTGTGTAAGTCACTGAATCCGCAATTTACATTAATATCATGGACGATCATGAAAATATCCGTTAGATTTGTATAAGTAAATTCTCTATTAATTTATTTATAAATAATGTGAAATGAATTGAATTGTTCTGCCCTTCAAACAGTAAATTACATTCTGCGGCGATTGTTTCAAAGTTCATTAATCTTTCAAATAATGTAAATTATAAACAGATGAAATGATAAAAAATATCAGCAAAAAAAATAATGAGACTAAGAAGCTGAACAAATTCAAGAGAGGAAAGGCGCGGAAGTCCTCCACGAGGAACAAGAGGAAATTAATTTATAACTATTAGAGAGAGAGAGAGAGAGAGAGAGAGAGAGAGAGAGAGAGAGAGAGAGAGAGAGAGAGAGAGAGAGAGAGAGAGAGAGTTTCTTTTTAAAGGCGATTGCTAATGGGACAACCATCAAGAGGAATGAGATAGTTATATTTCTTCCTCAAGTTAATCCACCTCTAAAGATAAATTCTAATTAGTCTGAAAAGGACAACTAAAACAAATAGTGAAATTTCAGAGGCCATCTTCAAGATGACCCT
>NC_090745.1:106513786-106518786 GCF_036898095.1 Palaemon carinicauda | reverse complement strand
GTAACTGATTAGGCCTTTGGACCCATGCCTACTTCCTCAGAGCCTAGTGATCATACGTGTCCAATTCTGGAATAGGTCCAGATCAAGTCACATTTGGATGCAGGAGTCCATAGACTCCTGTAAAAAGTGCAACGAAGTCCCATACGTCATTTTCAAGTTCTAAATCTTTCTTTAGAAGACCAGGTTACTTGGTTTATTAGGAATAAACCTTCCTCTTTCCCGCATTAAGTTATTTTTCTAGCTGATTTAGGCCTGAACTAGACTCGGACCTTTTCAGCTGGCGTTTGTATTAAATAAATAAATTCTCTTTAATGAAATAGATTTCTGATTGGGGATCACTATTCATATTCAATGGATTAGCTCTTTGCCCATCGACATAAAACCTTTTGTATTTCTAGTAACAATATATTTCTCCTGGCCGCAGGATGCTCCAAAATAAAACACACAATAACTATAATCACACCCAATAGCGAGGATTAACTTTTTAAACAGTAAACTTACATTATCCTGTCCGACTTGCACGTTATAGGCTTTTCCACGACCCAATTTCACATTCCACCTTTGGTTTCAACCTTTAGGAAAGTTTAATTTTTCACCAACCAATCATCATCCATTCTTTTCTTATAACAAATTCAGCACAAAACATTCGTTTTTATCTTTCTTCCTTCAATAATAAATCAAAATTACTCATTTGCATTCCTTACACGTACATCAAATTTATGTATATTGCGTTATAAAAAAGGCTTACTTTATTTCATATATCTTAAAGTAAAAATAAAATAATTGTAATTCGAGAATTTCATGTGTCCTAGAACGGGAATTCTAGACATTTCTCTTAACGTCCATGTCAATCGCCGCTCGCCCAAGATGCATAAGATTAGTCCTGGGCGCTTCTAGTCCGTCAGGAACATTCGGGAGAATTCGTCCCTCGTATATAAAGGACAGGTGACGAGCGAGAGAGACAGAATTGGCTGAACACTACTTGAGTGGAGACATTTCAGCTACACCCGCTGTGACCCGGAATTGCTTATTGAACTTACAACAATATAATATTTTGAAGAAGATAAAGAAACAGCAGAACTATAAACTGTGTTCCTGCATATCAACTTTTATATCTACAATTGCAACTGGGAACATTTTTCAAAAGCACGAGGCTGAGTTACTTCGTCGTCTGTCCATCGTCGTGTGAACATTCCTAAGCTGCGACCTACATTAATTCATGTATATCATAACTTAGTTTGATGTGCTTTGAGCATTCTGCAAACCTTGCATAACATTATAAATACTTATGTTAAATCTTAAATTTAACTATAATTTATGTATGCTGGCTATTACTTTCATTTGCTGTAACTGTTTTGCTAGTTTTTGATGAACCATTAATGTAGATTTTACATAATCTCTCTCTCCTTAATCGGCGTGTAATACCTGATTACAATAATCATTAAGTAGATCTTACATAATCTCTCTCTCCTTAATCGGCGTGTAATACCTGATTACAATAATCATTAAGTAGATCTTACATAATCTCTCTCTCCTTAATCGGCGTGTAATACCTGATTACAATAATCATTAAGTAGATCTTACATAATCTCTCTCTCCTTAATCGGCGTGTAATACCTGATTACAATAATCATTAAGTAGATTTTACATAATCTCTCTCTCCTTAATCGGCGTGTAATACCTGATTACAATAATCATTAAGTAGATCTTACATAATCTCTCTCTCCTTAATCGGCGTGTAATACCTGATTACAATAATCATTAAGTAGATCTTACATAATCTCTCTCTCCTTAATCGGCGTGTAATACCTGATTACAATAATCATTAAGTAGATTTTACATAATCTCTCTCTCCTTAATCGGCGTGTAATACCTGATTACAATAATCATTAAGTAGATTTTACATAATCTCTCTCTCCTTAATCGGCGTGTAATACCTGATTACAATAATCATTAAGTAGATTTTACATAATCTACTTACGGTTTTGTATAATAGCTGAACGTAACAGCATTATATGCCATCATCATCATATACACGACTATTGACGCAAAGGGTCTCGGACAGACTTTGCCAGTGATCTCTATCTTAAGCTTTTAAATCAATACTTTTTCCTTCATCATCCCATACTTCACGTTTCATAGTCCTCACCCATGTAGGCCTAGGTCTTCCGATTCTTCTAGTGCCTCGTGGAGTCAGTTAAAAGTTTATATATGCCCAAAAAATTAAATTTATCACAGGTAAATATTTCAGCTCCCCATCAACATTTCTAATTCTTTCCTGATGAGAAAAAAAGACCTTTATGCTTCAAATACACTCGTCATACCCATAAGATAGTTATTGTTATTTGGTCTTTCGATAACTTGCGATAACTTGATGGGCGTTTTCAGTCTATTTACATTTGCTTAGAGAATGGGTGCTATGTTGCATACATGCATTGCTCGTGTTCAGGTAAGAATTCATACTGTGCAAAAATAAACGCATACCATAGTTGATTCTGAATGGGAATTATATAGGATATGTATCATATACGTAGATAAAAAGATATATATAAATTCTTACATGTATGTATGTATGTATGTATGTATGTATGTATGTATGTGTATTATATATATATATATATATATATATATATATATATATATATATATAAATATATATATATACAGTATATACATATATATATATATATATATATATATATATATATATATATACACAGTATATACATATATATATATATATATATATATATATATATATATATATATATATATATATATATACTGTATATACAATCATCTATACACATATATATATTATATATATAGATGATTGTGTATATGTACGTACATACATACATACATACATACATATATATATATATATATATATATATATATATATATATATGTATATATATATGATATATATATATATATATATATATATATATATATACATATATAATCATCCCCTCCTACGCCTATTGACGCGAAAGATCCTCAGTTAGATTTCGCCAGTCGTCTCTATCTTGAGCTTTTAATTCAATCATCTCCTACTTCGCGCTCCATAGTCCTCAGCCATGTAAGTCTGGGTCTTCCAACTTTTCTAGTGCCTTGTGGCATTATACATATACATATATATACATACATATATATATATATATATATATATATATATATATATATATATTCAAATAAGCCATATATATTTTTGATATATTAATGTCTGGATTCTCTTAACGACCTCGGGATCAGAGCCCCAGGCGAAATCACACAAAGACAAGAGCTTGGCTCCGGCCGGGAATCGAACCCTGGTCGGCAAGCTTATATAGACAGTGACTAACCCACTTGGCCAAGTGGGTTAGTCACTGTCTATATAAGCTTGCCGACCAGGGTTCGATTCCCGGCCAGAGCCAAGCTCTTGTCTTTGTGTGATTTCGCCTGGGGCTCTGATCCCGAGGTCGTTAAGAGAATCCAGACATTAATATATCAAAAATATATATGGCTTATTTGAATATGAAAAACACGAAAAAATGTGCAAAATTTATCATATATATATATATATATATATATATATATATATATATATATATATAAATGAGCACAGAGAATGGACATGGAGAAACAAAAAAATGAAATAGATTACATTCACAGTGAAAAAGTCAATTCAGTTAAACATGTAAGGGTGTTAAACAAGTCAACATCAAGCGATCATAGAATGGTGAGAGGCAAAATTTGTTTAGATCAAAGGAAAGAGAGAAAATTTAATTTAAAGAAAGAAAATAAACTCTCTTCTAATAAAAAAAAATATGTAAGTTTAGTTTAGCAATAAACAATAGGTACTCTTAGAATCAGCACAAGAGATAGTTGACAGAATTCCTAAAGAAGATCAAGGAAAACTATCAGAAAACACCAAAAACATCATTAAAATAACATTGGAAATGAGGCTAAAATCCAAGGGCGATGAAATAGAATTAGCAGAACTATCCTAAACAATAAATAAACTAAAAACCCAAAACATTCGTAAACACAGTCAGACAAAAATTGAAGAGATGCTAAAGATAGGAAGAAGCATCAAATTGATGAAAAGAAGATTTGGAACAGGGCTCCAACAAATGTTTGTTTTAAAGGATTGATTGATAAAAATTGTAGAGGATTTCTATACAATGCTATACAATAGTGATAAAATTGATAACTTCACCAATAGAAATAATGAAACACCTGAGCCGGTAACAAACGTAACAGGAGAAGAAGTAAAGAAAGCATTAAAAGGCATGAAAAGAGGCTAAGCAACAGGAGAAGATGGCCTAACAATTGATTTAATAATGGAAGCAGGAGATTTCGTATTAGTAAAACTGACTGAACTTTACACTAAATGTCTGCAAGAATTCTCTATACGTACAGTTTGGAAAAAAATTATCATTATACTAATTCACAAAAAGGGACATACAAAAGAAGAGGAAGCATATACGCATCAAAAAGAGAGATGGGTCTGTTATAATATCAGAAAATGAAGAAAGGCAACGTTGGATAGAACACTTTAGTGAGGCCATGAATAGGAGATATGAAGGGAATAATTTGATTGATATACCTGAAGCTGAGAAAGACCTTGATGTGCCCATGAATGAATTCAGTGTGTTTAAAGTGGAAGCTATCATAAGTTTACTCTCCGTAATATATAAATTATTTACAAAGATTATATTAGGCCGAATAAAAAGACATCTAGACTTTAATCAACCAAGAGAGCAAGCAGGCTTTAGAAGCGAGTGTTCAACAATTGTTCATATTCAGTTAATGGAAAGATAAACAGTATTTATATTGGGAGTTAAATGGCAGGACAGGATTAGAAATGAAACTATAAGAGAGATTACTCGAGTGCTATATGTTGATGAGATCATGGTGAGGGGTAGATGGAGATGGTTTTGGCATGCTCTTCGCACTCCTTAAGAGATTAGGGCAACAAACTTTCAACTGGGCTCCACAAGGCATTGGAAGAG
>NC_090745.1:106503786-106508786 GCF_036898095.1 Palaemon carinicauda | reverse complement strand
ATCTTATTCACTTTTCGTCATCCAATCAGACTTTTATTGTCTCACTAGAGAATGCTTGAGAAGTTACTCATGATGGTAAAACAAACTAAATTCCTTTTACCAAAGGGAAACTTAAAGCAAAATAATCTAGACTGATAGGGGATTCACATTGAAGCTATTCATAAAGAAAAATTAATATCCATAGTTATAAAGAATATTTTTTACAACTGCTCAAAGTAGTGGATAAAATATTTCCAATCTTTAGTTAGATTCAAATAACAAATATCTAAAATTAAAAACATAATATATACTGATTTATACTAAGACTATTAAGAGAAAGAAATGAACTAACTCTACACTTCATTATGTTTTCTTTTGAGGACATTTGAAAATTAAACTTAAAAGAAATCTCCATATATACAATATATACAATATTGAAGCAATTTAAAATGGTTTCTTTGTCGAACTTTTTAAGACATTAAAAAAAATCCTCACTTCCAATGATGTCTTATTCAGGCCTACTAGATTTATTTAGACAAGAAAAGTGAATATATGCTTTACTAATAGGGCCAATTAGAAGAGAAAACTAAAACAAAAGTCTCCCTACCTCGAATGATTTACTAATAAGGTCGTTTTAAAAAAAGACAACTAAAAATACTTTACAGTAACTGATTACCTAATAGGGCCATTTATAAGTACTAAAAATAAATACACAAATTTACTAGTTTTTTGTGGATTCCTATTAGGGCTGCCTGGATAATGGGTCAGACTTTTGAAAGATTCTATTCAGAGCTACTCCGAAAAAGAACGCTGTAAAGAAACAACTCCACTTCGTTGAAGAGAACGAAAGATTCTATTCAGAGCTACTCCGAAAAAGAACGCTGTAAAGAAACAACTCCACTTCGTTGAAGAGAACGCTCAAATAAATTGGGGTCATATAAAAGGGAAAAGTCGGTCCGTAACTTTACAACTTTTTTCCAAGATCAAAAGTACAGTACTTCGAGTATATCGTTCTCGAATGTGGCTTGCCAGCCCAGTTATGGGTCTCTATCTCGGGGTCCATCCCCGGGCCTTTAGAAATAGCATTATATCAAAAAATACAGGTGAGACGTGTCCTATCTTCAATAGCCTGTAACTCCAAGTCTGATTCAGACGCTGAAAACCTCTTCAGGATTAAAAGCCTACTTTAATGGGTTCCCCAGTGACATTTACACGTGACTGTTTGTATATTACATTAACACTTCTACAAATTCTCAATAATACCTAATAAGGGATATTTACAAAGGGGGAAAATAGATTTCCGATCTAACTGACAACATATAAAATTTTTCTTTAGGTATTTTGCAATATTATTTTCCGAATTTCAATATAATACAAGTAATTTACATCTACAAGTATGTCTTTTCATACGTGAACTAGTTCCAAAATCCTAACAATGACCGTAAGAAAATGTCAACCAAAATCTAAAAAAAAAATGGGCACGAACATTTAAAAGTAAATAAGAGTCAAGCGTTACTTGATATATAAAAAATATCAATGGTAATCGAATTAATCTATTCTTGCAGATAAAAATCTATGTAATCACGGCTAATTACAATTCGTATTGTTTTATTTCATAACTTAAACCTTAATTCATTACTACAGTGTGCAAATTCCGCAGACTTCTGTATGACAAATATATTTCTTGGATAACTTGATTATTTAACCCAGTTCATAAGGAACAAAATCTTGATCGTATTTACATCCTGTCTATTACATGTTATAATTCTACGAGATAGCATTATACACTCAAATTCTTGATCCAGTGGATGATAAAACTAATAACATCTTCAACCCTACGGCAATGTTTTTCCATAATGTATCGATAGCAGTGACTTTTGTTACATCACTAACTGAATTTGCTATTTATACTTTTTACAGGGAATTAAACCGTGCTAGAATTCATATATAAAGGACTAACCACGTGAAATTACTTTGTATGGTAGAATGTATGCAGTGTTCAAACAAAAAAAATCGATAATTTGAAAATTTCATCGTTAATTTAGCTGCAAAAATATAAGCCGATCAGATAATATTTTATGTTGGGAAATATAAGATTATTTAGTTTGATTTACCTAAATACAGATATCAACCGTCTCTATATATTTAAAAAATTGCAGCGACTAAACATACTTATGAACATAAAACATCCATCTTGTACGTAAGATAATGTAATATTTGTTCCAGTTTAAAGGCCACTCATGAATGGGAAAGGCAAGGGATAGTGACATTACCCTAGAGACTGACTATATATACATGTGATCAGCTCCCCAAGCCTCCTCTCCACTCAAGCTAGGAAAAAGAAGGGCCAGACAATGGCTCCTGATGACTCAGCAGGTAGATCTATAGGCTCCCCCAAAAATCCCCAATCCTTAGCTCACAAGAATGGTGAGGTTGCAGCGACCAAAGAAACTAGCGAGTTTGAGCGGACTCAAACCCCAGTCTGGCGTTCACCAGTCAGGGATGGTACCACATCGGCCACCACAACCCAGTTATAGGCAAAGAAATACCTCCTCTCTAAAACGACAGAGTTCTGCTACGTTTCCGTCAAATCCATCGACAAATTCAAAGAGAGATGATTTAAAAACAAAACCCAGTAATAAAATTGAATTACATATGAATAATTCCTTATAACAAGCAGCTCAAGGCGAAAGTTCAAAGCTATTCCCATCTTAATGTGCAGACAAACTCTTGCATAAACAAACTGGAAATGGATAAGACAAAACCACGAGGGGAAAAGCATAGCAAACATTTATCAATTTAATGTCTTAATGGAATGAAATGCCTTTACGTGCTGTTCATCTGCCTTTTACAATTTAAAAAGAAAAAACTGCTTTATTGTGTAGTAAGCAAACATGAAATGTGTAAACAAATGGATATTGAATAAAGAGGACTCATGAAAACACTTATGGAAAAGGCTATTGTCGATAAAAAATAATTTGTTTAAAAAAAAAACTAATGCAAATACATTTAAGTGAACAAAAGATTCAATAATTCACATCTAATACAATCACGCTACCACTAACGATGGTTCAATATTTCAACTCGGTCTTGTTTATATATATATATATATATATATATATATATATATATATATATATATATATATATATATATATATATATATATATACATGCTTTAGCTGCTTTATAATAAGCAGACATATAACTCTTTATAATAACTACATATCTTATTCAATTATGCATGGAAATATATTTTTTCAAATACTTCAGGGACAAAAATTTTAAGAAATATTACATACAGAACAAACTGGACAACTTGGAGTTTTAAAAAAAAAATAATAGATTTGTAAACTTATTTTCAACTTTTAGTAATGGAAAAGAAAAATCCCCACGATATGAAATGTAGGACAAGAGAAAGAAAAAAAACGATATTGTGATAATTATTAAGTTAATTCTTTCGTACCTAAAACTCGAAGGAGGAGGTAAAACTAATCCTACAAAAAAGCTATAAACGAAACAAACTTTATTTCCCTCATTCATGCAATGCGGAACGAAGGTAAATTTCAAGTGGGGACAACTAGGACAAAGATCAGTCTTGCTTAGCACCTGTTTTCAGTTCCTTGACCTTTTGGTACAATGCTCATCCCTGGGAGGCTTTTAATGACGTGAGAAAAACAAATAAAGTTCCTCGTCTGCTTTCTTGAATAATTCAGCCGAAGCTTCATTAAAAGTTTTCCTATGTATTTGGCCTAATTCCTCTAATAGTTTGCCAAAATATAATCAAATATATCATAATAGATAGATAGGTACAGTATATACATACGCATATAAAAATATAGATAAATAAATGTTCTATTTATTTCACCTTTAGGTCTCATATTAGAGGGAGTTGCTCTTGAAGTTCAAGTAGCCTATATTGTAGAGAGGTTTGTGACTCTCCCCACGACCATTGTTTCCATTTATCTCGGTCGACTAACTAAGAGCATATAATTCATTGTGATATAGATATACACACGCAATCATTATATACATACATACACAAGCGTGAGTGTATATATATATATATATATATATATATATATATATATATATATATATATATATATATATATATGTATATATATATATATATATATATATATTTATATGTGTGTATACATATAAATATATATATATATACGTATATACATACTGTATATACTGTATAATGCGTGTGTATACAGTATATGTGAGTATTTGCACATAAAAATGTGTGCACACAGCCTAAATTACATTTGCATAAATGAAATTTTATTCATTCTGAAATCCAAATAGAGAGGAGAAAACTATTCCTTTCCTCTTCTCTTCTCTCTCTCTCTCTCTCTCTCTCTCTCTCTCTCTCTCTCTCTCTCTCTCTCTCTCTCTCTCTCTCTCTCTCTCATCAAAAAGCGTGCTATCAAAACTAATACGAAACATGTCGGTAAAAAAAAATTATCTTCAATTTGAAGACTGCCTTTAAAATCAAAATCGACAAATGTGTTGTCAATGTACAAAAGAATATCTCACCCATAAGAGCAAGTGTCTGGATATACAGTATATATATATATATACATATGTATACATATACATATATAAGAATATAAATATATGTATATATATATATATATATATATATATATATATATATATATATGTATGTATATATATATATATATATATATATATATATATATATATGTGTGTGTGTGTATATATATACATATATAAATACATACATATATATACATATATATATATAATATATATATATATACATATATATATATAATATATATATATATATATATATATATATATATATATATATATATATATATACACATATTCGGTCCCGCTCACCTCTTCCCGCCCCTCGGGCCATGGTTAAGAAGCAGTCATACCCTGGTGAGAAGGGGGAGGTTGCAGTGTGTGTGCATATTTAAATGTTTAGCATTATTTTTTTACGGGTAGCGTACGCTAGTAACAAAATAATGCTTCCAA
>NC_090745.1:106496286-106498786 GCF_036898095.1 Palaemon carinicauda | reverse complement strand
TTGGCCAAAAGGAGGACTTCCAAAAACAACCTCAGAATAAGGATACATTCTCAACAGATTTGTCCAACATTAACGACAAAAGAAAAGTATAAAATACCCGTAGCCTGGAACTATTATCCAACTAGGCCCAAGTCCATATAAGTTTCCCCGCATCCAAGTACATTTTTACGGACTCGCTCTGGGCCCTGATCTCACCTTCTCTAATTTACGCCAAGGAGCGCGGGGGTCATCAAATTTAGGGATCCCTTCATGGGGAAGTGCCAACGGTAATGAGGTCATTTCGATTTTATACCCTATCCGTTGCTTGTCTCTGTCGACATCAGGTCATTTCAATGGAAATAACTCCCTCAGGTTTTGTGGTAATGGCTATTTTCTAAATTCGACGTTAACGTTGGCTCTCTGGAAGTTTACTGGTTCAAATTTTCTTGTATTTTTTTATTTTTTAAGTCACAAAACCGTCAATGATTATTGATATCATCCTAAATTTCCTAAAGAAAACGCATTTTCCTTAAGCTACAGCTCTGATAAATTGAGAACACTTTCACTCCCGCCAAATATTATGTCAAGAATAACCTGCTATATAAATGGGGAACTGTGTACCTACAGTACACAACTGTATAACAGAAGTGAGCACACCAACGTCGTATGATATACAGTTACGTACGTATTATACCAGGCCACCTCACATCAACAACCTTACAAAAAAAAAAAAAAAAAAAAAAAAAAAAAAAAAAAAAAAACCCTATTTTTGTGTATACCAAAACAATCTGCATAACACACGAAAATCATTTATGTTACAATCATAGTAACGAGAAACTAATAAATAGAAACCTTACTTCCACGTGGTGTAAATTATATCTACCAAGAAAAAACCTATAGTATAAATATACGTATTGCTAAATAAGAAAAAAAAAATCTATAAAATTTTGCGTATCCGAATACGTTAAGAGCATTAAGAGTGACCCAACGTAGGTAAAAAACGGCAAAAGTTGCAATTTTTATCAACAGGCAAGAGGTTCTTTTTTTTAAAAAAGAAATGAGGCATTCACGAGTAACCACATTATCATCATTATTACTTGCTAGGCTACAACCCTAGTTGGTAAAGTAGAATGCTATAGGCCGAAGGGCTTCCACAGGGAAAATAGCTCAGTGAGGAAAGGAAATAAGGACACTACAAGAGATAATAAATTGTGTCTGCGATAGGGTTCATACGGTGCTTCCAGAAGTTTACAGTAAATTATAAGGGATCTGTACCATGAACGGGGATAATTTACGGATAATTTAAATATAATAAATTTCCAGTGTTATGACAGGTTCAGTTTCTCTCTCTAAAACGAAAAATATTTCAGCAGATGGTCCTACCAGTATTAACTGACACATCAGAAAATTTGAGCTTTACTAGAAGCCTTAGAACATAAGCTAGTTACAACTAAGAGCTATGACGGGAATAGCACTAAGATACAGAAAAAGAGCAACATGGATACGAGAGCTAACTAAAGTAGAGGATATTTTAACATGTATGAAAAAGAAATGGACATGAACAGGACATATAATGAAAATGACAGATAATAAGTGGATAAAAAGAATAGCAATGGATCCATAAAGATTGCAAAAGAAGTAGGAAAAGAAAGAAAAGACGATGGATTGAAGGGCTAAAATATTTGCGGGTATAAACTGGCATATAAAGACCATAAACAGAAGAGAGTGGAAGGAAATGCCGGAGGTCTTTGTCCTGCAATGAACTAGTTACGGCTGCTGCTTATGGTGATGATGATATATATACAAATGTTTATTTATAAAATGTATATACACTTATATATATATACATATACATGTATGCATATAGTATGTATGTATGTATGTATATATATATATATATATATATATATATATATATATATATATATATATATACTGTATATATATACATATATAAATATATACATACATATATATATATATATATATATATATATATTAAATAATAAACTTACGTAAATATAATCATCATCAGCTACTGCTAGTCCACTGAGGACAAAGGCATCAGATAAGTTCTTCAAACGTGCCTGTTTATGATCTTTCTGTGCCAGTATATACCCTCAAATTTTCTTAAATCGTCCATTACCTTTTCTTTTACGTTTCATTTGCGGTCTCTAAGCACCCATTCTGTCATTCTTTTTATTTTTCTATTATCTATCATGTGGAATGGCCTTCCAAATCAGGCAGTTGAATCAGTATAACTTCAAAACTTCCAACTTGCAAAGGATGCTGTTATGATGAACATGTTGGCATGAGTTTCTCTTCACAGTTTATGTATGACAGATCTATTGTAACGTTGTTACTGATCTTGAGATATTTTATATTTTATTCATTACCTTTCATATAGTTTATTTTCTTTCCACATTGGGCTATTTTTCCCTGTTGAAGCCAGTTTTCTTCTCACTGCCCAATATATAAGATAACAGATTCGAAACACGAATCAAGATCGAAGAGAATTGGA
>NC_090745.1:106456286-106488786 GCF_036898095.1 Palaemon carinicauda | reverse complement strand
GTTACTGTTGGATTACACCAGGGGTCAGGATTAAGCCAGTTTGTGCAGTATTTGTGCTGAGCGTGGATGTGCTAAGTGAAGAGATCGGAAATTAAGAGTTGTTAGAGTGCTATCTACAGATGATTTGGGGATTACTGCTGAAAATGAGGTAAACTTACCTAGAAGGGTTGTAGAGTGACGGGAGACTTTGGAGAGGAGTGGCTTGAGGGTGAATGTGGATAAGACTGAGGTTACAGTGAGTAGTAAGTAAGGTAGGGACAGGATAGCCATACTGTACATGAAAGTAGAGGCTCGGTTACAAAACAGGTGGAACAATTTAAAAACTTGGTAATTACTGTAAATCAGGAGGGAGGATGTGAGGCTGAAGTAGAGAAATGGATAAAAGCAGATTGGGGGAAATGGGGGGAGGTAGTGGGAGTGGTATGTGGTAAAAAGAAAAAAAAAGAGAGAAAAAAAAGATGAAAGTCAAGATTTACAGCAAATTAATAAAACTGGTGTTAATGTACGGATATGAAACGTGGGCTCAATCAAAGCTTGAGAAAACAAGAGATGAGAAAGCTGAGATGGATAATGATGAAAAAGGAAGAATGTCAGACATAGTAAAGATTACAGATATGATAAGAGTGTCACAAATGAGATGGTGTGGGCACGTGTTTATGATGCGTGGTGGGGAGGGAGTGAGAAGGGCTTGGGAGAAACCTGTTAGGGGAGGAGAAAATAGAGAGCAAGGCAGAAAATTAGATGACGAGGTAAGGTAAAGGATAATATGGAGAGGTAAGGTTTGGGAGAAGAGGATGCCTTTGTCAAAAGGCACTGGAAGAGTCCGCATCAGTCAACTGACCCCCTTAATGCAGGGATATCTGTGGTAAAGATGATGATCTGTAATTGTGAGAGAAATCTTTATGTAAATTGAAAATGCAGTATGGGGCATTCATTAATTAAGAAAAGTTTTAAAATATAATCAATAGAGACTAAATGAAGAGGGTTCAGAAGGATGTGTGGTATAGATCAATGGATGTTGAAAACAAATGTTTTTGTGATAGAAGCAAAATGTATATTACAGTATATAGGTAGGAGAGTGACTGGCTTTATGTGAAAGTGCATCCGAGACAAAAGTGTTAAGAGAGCTTTGAATACAATGTGGAAAGGTTGAAGTTTAGGGGCTGTGAAAAGGAACGGCACAAGCAGGCAAGAGTTTGAAAATATTTGCAAGAGGGGAAAATTTAATAACAAATGTGAGCAAGAGCAAGGTATTGAGTGTAAATAAAAATAAGGATGACTAAGTTATGAGTGAATATTAGAATGAAAGTTGACAATTCTTAGAGGTACTTGGGAGTTAATACTGTAGGGAAAGATACTAATTAGAAATATTACAAAGGAAAGGATCAGGGTATATTAAAGTGGCTCAGGCATGTGGAAGGACTGGATATCTATAAGCTAATGAAAAAAGTCTATAATTCAGAAGTAGGAGGAGGTGGTAGGGCAACAAGGCCTAGGGATGATTGGATAAGTGATGTGATAAGGGGTGCAAGATAGATGCGAATGCTGCACTATGTAGTGACCTTTGACACGTTGTATAGGATCTCTCTGCACAGGTGTTTGGAAGTAAATAATACTGTACAACATTTACTACACTTAGAATTCATGTGTGATTAAGCAAGTAAAAGTTGGTTGTGGTAGTAACTAGTGTGGTTTTTCTCTATAAATACTGCTGTTAAGGGATTGGATAATGTTGAAATTTTGTATCTACACCATATATATATATATATATATATATATATATATATATATATATATATATATATATATATATATATATATATATATATATATATATACTGCATGGTGCAAAAAGAAGAAGCTAATTCTTTATTCACTAATTAAAAGCCACTCTCCCCCGTCCTGTATCCCTTTTCTCACTTTTCAAATAACTTTTTTCTTTACAATTCGAGTGAAATTTCTAACCGTTTTAAACTGACAATTCATCCTTCATAAGGGCATTTGACTTTCATCCGTAAGAAGATAAGGAATAAACAACTTTAATACAAAAATGAATTCGAATCTCAATTTTTAATAAAGAGAAATCTACATTCGTCATATAACCAAGGAAATTTACTTCATCCTTGAACAAGCATGTAAACCAAAATGCATCCTTCAATCATAAATTTTACTTAAAACTTCGAGACAATATTCAACATTTCGAACCCAAATTTCAATTTTATTGAAATTGACAATAACTTCAGCGTTAAGATGATATTGAAGTATTGCTCTTTCCATTCTCAGGAAGGTTTAAAGGCCACTCATAAATGGTAGAGACAAGGGAAAGTGACATTGCCCTAGAAATGATCATATATGATCAGTGCCCAAGCCCCTCTCCACCCAAGCTAAGACCATGGAGGACCAGGCAATAGCTGCTGATGACTCGGGACGCTCCCACAAACACCCAGTTCTTAGCTCACACGTATGATGAGGTTGTAGAAACTACAAGACACTAACGAATTGCTTATTGATCTCCCAATACTAACCTGGTCCGTCTTAGGGAGTGCTCTGATAATGAAGATGTAACAGTAAAAGAGCAATACGCGATGTGAAATGTTGAATGCTTACGAACAAACATGACTGTGGAGGTCCTGTAGAGAGTAGGGTTTCCCTGCTGTATAGGACCGGAAAAAACAGCCATTAAAGTAAAGTATCTCTCGTCGACATGTATATAATGTGGAATTGACAATTAACGTAGACTACACTATCGATCTCGATAATTAAAGGATATTTACAAAAAAACAAATTTTGAAGATCCTGCATGGGTGGGACTTTCCTTGTGACAGAACCAGGAAAACAGCCCATAAGTAATCATCAACATTATTATTATTATAATTATTATTATTACCAGCTAACCTACAACCCTATTTGGAAAAGCAGGATGATCTAAGCCCAAGGGCTCAAACGGGAAAAATAGCCCATTGGGGAAGGAAATAAGTTCATAAATAAACTACAAGAGAAGTAATGAATAATTAAAATTACTTGTTTTAAGATTAGTAACATTGAAGTAGATATTTCACATACAGTACAAACTAAAATTATATGAAAAAAAGGGAGAGAAATAAGATAGAATAGTGTACCCGAGTGTAACCTCAAGCATGAAAACTCTGCCCCAGCACAGCAAAGATTAAGAGTTCCCAAACCATCTAAAAGCTCCCCCTCCCCCCCCCACACCCCCCACCCTCGACCACCACCATCACATAATCCGTAAAATTTTACCCGGATAACACTTGAGTGATTACACACATAAACAAGGCCACTCCAACACCTAAAATTATAACAGACACCTTACACGTCTCAAACGGTCAACCAAATTGCGCCAGATCTCCTCACTGCTGGGAGGATGGACACTGGTGAATCGTACAACGCATGAACATACGGTCTACCCCAAAGGCAAATCTAAGTTCTATAATGAGAAGGCAACCGTGCTTACCTCATACAAATGGGGGGAAATCTCGTTAATAGAAGAAGAACACTTCAGAGGAAAGTAAACAATACAGTTGCAAGTCTATTTGTTGCTCAAGTGGGCAAAGGGATTATGCTTAACATTGAAAGTTTCGCAAACAATGAGGTGAATACAATAGGATACGATCTGTTAAAAGAACAATATCATTAATATAATTAAAATAGCATAGTTTTATCAGTAGTGAAAATGGGCTCAATTCAGAGATAAAAAAAACAGTTGTGAGCAAAGCAATTAGCGTTTAGCATAACGATTTGATGTCACGGTAAAAATATCCGTGATTCTCCTTGAAAAAATATAAAAGGGATTGTAATAAATGCAATAGCTAAATATGAGCAATTAAATAGGGTCGATTATTCAGATTGACAACTTTTTGACCTTGGAATATCCAATTATTCAGTATGATAAAGAACATTTCAAACACACACACACAAACTCTCTCTCTCTCTCTCTCTCTCTCTCTCTCTCTCTCTCTCTCTCTCTCTCTCTCTCTCTCTCTCTCTCTCTCTCTATATATATATATATATATATAATATATATATATAAATATAAAGTATATATACATATATATATATATATAATATATATATATAAATATAAAGTATATATACATATATATATATATATTTATATAAAGTATATATACATATATATATATATATTTATATAATATACATATATATATATATATATATATATATATATATATTTATATATATATCCATATGTTATTTATATATACATATATATATACATATATCATATATATATATATATATATATATATATATATATATATATATATCCATATATTCTATATATATAAAAATACATCCATATATTATATATATATAAATATATATCCAAACATTTCATATATATATATATATATATATATATATATATATATATATATATATACTATATATAAATATATATCCATATTATATATATAAATATATTATATATATATAAATATATATCCATATATTATATATATATAAATATATATCCATATTATATATATACAGTATATATATATATATATATATATATATATATATATATGCATATGAGATTGGGAAAAGTAAAATGCCACTTTCTCAAAACAAATCATCAGTAGGTCCTGCCAGTATTAATTTATGCGTCAGAAACTTGGAGCCTTACAAAAGCCTTAGAACACAAGCTAGTTACAACTTAAAGAGATATGTAAAAATAATAAAAGGAATAACACAATGAGACCGAAAATGACTAACATGGATACGAGAGCAAACTAAAGTAGAGGATATTCTACAACTAGCAAGAAAAAGAATTGGACATGACCAGAACATTTAATGAGAAAGACAGATAATAGATTGACAAGAAGAATAACAGAATGGGTCACTAGAGATTGCAAACAAAGCACGAGAAGGAAGAGAAGACGATGGATTGACGAGCTAAGAAAATTTGAGAGTATAAACTGGCGTAGAGAAACCATAAGCAGACGCAAGTGAATAGGCATGTCTGAGGCCTTTTTCCTGCAGTGGAATAACAATAGGGATAATACCTTAACGTGGTGAAATGGTTTCTGTATCGCCATGATCAGCAAAGTTGTATTAGTCAGGGCCACCCATACTAGGTTGGTTTGCTGTGAGTGAGCAAACTAGTCTCCCACCATCACTAATTCGAAGTGGCCAGCGTGGTGATGAAATTAGCCTATCCCCAGACATAACTAAGGACATGTCTCAGGTCTTTGTCCTGCTATGGACTACAAACAGCTGCATTTGTTGTTGCCGTTGTTGGACTAGCAACGGCTGTTGATATATATATGTATATATATATATATATATATATATATATATATATATATATATATATATGTATATATATATATATATATATATATATATATATATATATATATATATATACATGCATACATATACATATATATATACATATACATACATACATTTACAACATACATATATATATATATATATATATATATATATATATATATACATATACATATCTACTGTACATATATATACATATATATACATATATGTGTATATACATGCATATATATAGTATATATATATATATATATATATATATCTACATATATATAGTATATATATATCTACATATATATACATATATGTGTGTATATGTATATATATATATATATATATATATATATATATATATATATATATATATATATATATATATATATATATATTGTAAATGTCATTTCCTTTAATTTTAATTTTGAAGATTGAAAACTATATACTTACTCAAAATCTCGTTCTTCGGTCTTATAATATATCAAATCACCAGAAGCAATTTAAATCAAATACCCCGAAAACCACCCGTTGATTCCTAAATTATAAATGAACCGCCAACGAACTTTTACAAATGATTGGCAAAAAAAAAAAAAAAAAAAAAAAAAAAAAAAAAAAAAAAACCGCATCAAAGAGGATAAGTATCGTCCATGAAAGGTTTCGCATTTTTAATCCAGACACTAAAAATTGGGAAACTCATTTGGGATCCTTTTTAATCAGAGGCCTTTAAAGTGACCCCATAAACCTATTCCAGAGTCTTTGAATGACTTAAAATTTGCAACATCCAATTTACCTTTCATGGCAAAAGCGCGTCTTCATATTCTCTGCATATTTATGCCTGCGTAATGAAAAATTAAACAGTAATCGAAAAGCATCTGCTAATTGAAAGGGGCTTATCGTCATTTTCAGGTCTTTGGTGGAATAGGAATTTCAATAAAATGAGATATTTTCTGGTCGTATTCAATAATCTTTTTTTTTAAATACATCGATAATTCAATAGGTTACACATCTTTTTCTTTCCAAATTATTGGATTATATTTTACAAGAGAATTCAAAATGAAGGTGGGAAGTAGAGACTATAGTTTGTATCTACAAATTTTCCCCGTATTCTATTTAAAATTGTAGCCAAGACTTAAGAAATCGCGGAGTAAATGTTCATAGTATGGCTATTGTTGTGGCAACGTATTTCTGTTAAGTTCTAACAGTGAGACGAGGTGAATGCAACTGAGTGCAACAAGACAAGCTTATGTACAGTATAGTTGAGCGCAAGAAGTAAAATTCAAACAGTACGAGACATGAGATAGTAAGTTTAAACAGGTTTATATTATCAGAGCGAGGGAGAGTAAGAGATAAAAAGAAGCAATATTGTTACAGTGTACGAGCGTGTATTAAACACGTGCGGTACATTGTTCTTCAATTAGCCTTAATGTTCCAAATACTATTCTCTCTCAATGTTAATAACAAGTTATAAACGTTCACATAATTGAAAACTAACAAAATGAATAAAATGGTTCAATAGATACCTTTTTAAGTACTACTATATTGTTTCCAATCATCACTAAGTAACATCAAAAATCAAAATACGAATTGGGAAAAAATAAAAAATGTATATCAATTAAACCAATGGTGATGAGGACGGACAAGTCGCTTAAAATCACTGCTATGAATCTCAGGAACACAAAAAAATGGTTCCCCTTGATACACCAAATGTTGGCCAAAAGGAGGACTTCCAAAAACAACCTCAGAACATGGATACATTCTCAACAGATTTGTTCAACATTGACAAAAGAAAAGTCTAAAATACCCTTAGCCTGGAACTATTATCCAACTAGGCCCAAGTCCATATAAGTTTCCCCGCATCCAAGTACATTTTTACAGACTCGCTCTGGGCCCTGATCTCACCTTCTCTAATTTACGCCAAGGAGCGCGGGTCATCAAATTTAGGGATCCCTTCATGGGGAAGTGCCAACGGTAATGAGGTCATTTCGATTTTATACCCTTTCCGTTGCTTGTCTCTGTCGACATCAGTTCATTTCAATGGAAATAACTCACTCAGGTTTTGTGGTAATGGCTATTTTCTAACTTCGACGTTAGCTTTGGCTCTCTGGAAGTTTACTGGTTCAAAATTTCTTGTATTTTTTTTATTTTTTAAGTCACAAAACCGTCAATGATTATTGATATCATCCTGAATTTCCTAAAGAAAACGTATTTTCCTTAAGCTACAGCTCTGATAAATTGAGAACAATTTCACTCCTGCCAAACATTATGTCAAGAATAACCTGCTATATAGATGGGGAATAGTGTACCTACAGTACACAACTGTATAATAGAAGCGAGCACACCAACGTCGTATGATATAAAAATACGCACGTATTATGCCAGGCCACCTCAAATCAACAACCTTACAACAAAATAAGAAAAAATAAAAAAAATTGTGTATAACAAAGTAATCTGCATAACACACGAAAATTATTTACAGTATGTTACAATCATAGTAACGAGAAACTAATAAATAAAAACGAATTACTTAATCAACATAAGAGAAACCTTACTTCCGCGTGGTGTAAATTATATCTACCAAGAAAAAACCTTGAGTATAAACATAAGTATTGGTAAATAAGAAAAATAAAAAAATAAAATCTATAAATTTTTGCGTATCCAGTTACGTTATGAGCTTTAAGAGTGAACCAACGCAGGTCAAAAACGGCAAAAGTTGCAATTTTTATCAACAGTCAAGAGTTTTTTTTTAAAAAGAAATGGGGCATTGACGAGTAACCACATTATCATCATTATTACTTGCTAAGCTACAACCCTAGTTGGTAAGGTAGAATGTTATAAGCCGAAGGGCTCCCACAGGGAAAATAGCTCAGTGAGGAAAGGAAATAAGGACACTACAAGAGATAATAAATTGTGTCTGCGATAGGGTTCATACGGTGCTTCCAGAAGTTTTCTGTGAATTATAAGGGATCCGTACCATAAAAGGGGACAATTTACGGATAATTTTTGTTCATTTAAATATAATAAATTTCCAGTGTTATGACAGATTCAGTTTCTCTAAAACGAAAATTATTTCATCAGATGGTCTTACCAGTATTAACTAATGCATCAGAAAATTGGATCATTATTAAAGCCTTAAAACATCAGCTAGTTACAACTCAAAGAGTTATGATGGCAATAGCACTAAGAGACAGAAAAAGAGCAACATGAATACGAGAACAAACTGAAGTACAGGATATTCTAACATGTAAGAAAAAAAAATAGACAGAAGCAGGGCATATAAGAATGACAAATTAAAGGAGGACAAAAAAGAATAACTATGGATCCATAAAGATTGCAAAAGTAGGAAAATTAAGAAAAGACGATGGATTGAAGGGCTAAAAAAATGTGCGGGTATAAACTGGCATGTAAAGACCATAAACAGAAGCGAGAGGAAGGAAATGTCCGAGGTCTTTGTTCTGCAATGACCTAGTTACGGCTGCTGCTTATGGTGACTATGATATATATACAAATGTTTTTAAATAAAAAATATATACACATATATACATGTATACAGTATATATATATATATATATATATATATATACATATACATATATACATATACATATATATCTTTAAATTTTCTTAAATCGTCAACTATCTTCTCTTTTACGTTTCGTTTGCGGTCTCTAAGAGCCCATTCTGTTATTCTTTTTATTTTTCTATCATCTATCATGTGGAATGGTCTTCTAAATCAGGCAGTAGAATCAGAATAACTTCAGAACTTCAAACTTGCAGACGATGCTGTTATGATGAACAGGTTGGCATTAGTTTCTCTTCGCAGTTTATGTATGAAAGATCTATTGTAACGTTGTTACTGATCTTAAGATATTTTATATTTTATTCATTACCTTTCATATAGTTTATTTTCTTTCCACACGGGGCTATTTTTCCCTGTTGAAGCCAGTTTTCTTCTCACTGCCCAATATATAAGATAACAGATTCGAAACACGAATCAAGATCGAAGAGAATTGGAAGATTAGATTTTCCTCAGTAAAACCGTTTGTTCACAAATCCGTAATGGGCAAGACATTTTTCTTAGTTTCGACAGTTTCCCCGATAACAATTAACAGTTAATCGGAAGAGAGAGAGAGAGAGAGAGAGAGAGAGAGAGAGAGAGAGAGAGAGAGAGAGAGAGAGAGACTCAGGATTTGGTAAAAAATGAAAACCTTGGGAGGAAGCAAAATAATGAGAATCGGTGAGAGCAATTTATCCGAATTGATAATCCTTCGTAGTGAGGAAGAGTCTTGAATTAGGTTGACATTAATAAAGGACTTACAATCTCTCAATTGCCTGTATGGCTTTTAAAATTGCAGAATACAACAATGTGCATAAAAAAACGATTTAGCAAATCACTCAGCTTTGAACCTTCGAGAGAAGATAAATATAATAGACTAAAAAAAAAAATACCCAAATCTTCTGTGTTTGAACACTTCCACACACAAAAAAATTAGCAAACATTATTGTATTGGAAGACCCAGGCCTACATGGCTGAGGACTATGAAGCATGAAGTAGATGATGGTGAATGGAGTATTGTCAATGATTAATACTCAAGATAGAAACGATTGGAGAAATCTAATCGAGGTCTTTGCATCAATAGGCGTTACGAGATGATTTTATTTTTTAAAAATTGGTAAATCTGACGTCATCATTTCCCGTTAACGATTTTGTGTCACGCGTGGACAGCTAATTGAGTTAGTTACTGGTGGTATTTATGATTATACAGCAATTAGTGATAATTGACAATTAATTGGTGATCAACAAGGTAGTTTGTGGCACCTGGTTGGATGATTGATAGACCGACGTCTATTAAACAGTAGGTTTAATATCATTATAGGTTTCAGCCTTGAGCTATCACGAATTAACATTTTGAAATAAAATATTCTTTTATTCTTTCTTGTCCAAAGGAATATGCAGATGCAAGGCCGACGAATGAAGGCACTGTTCGACAACAGATATAAAGGCTATTTTTCTACGTTGGAGCCCTTGGACTTATGGCATCTTGCTTTTCCAATCAAGGTTGTAGTTTAGCAAGCAATTATAATCATAATGATAAATTATGATACTGCATATTCGTCATAATCCATCTTCTCAAAATATCATTGCAGTAGTTTCAAAAGCAAAATGAACTATGAAACGTAAAAATATTTAACAAAATAATGTATAAAATATAAGGTAAATATATATATATATATATATATATATATATATATATATATATATATATATATATATATATATATATATATATATATATATATATATGTGTGTGTGTGTGTGTGTGTGCATGGACACGAGTCGTGCTATGACAATGCGGCAATCTCCAATAGATGTAGTAGATTTGAGAACAAAGGCCTAAGAGGGATATTTGGGAGTTAAAAGGCAGGTCAGGATTAGAACTGAAATTATAAGCTTATATATGTGGATGAGATCATGATGAGGGGTAGATGGAGATGGTTTGGGCTACACAAGGCACTAGAACAGTTGGAAGACCCGGACCTATGATGATGATGATGATGTTTATATATATATATATATATATATATATATATATATATATATATATATATATATATACGCTTGTGTTTATGCATCCACCAGATTATATATATATATATATATATATATATATATATATATATATATATATATATATATATATATATATATATATATATATATAATTTGTGCGAGTGTTTATGTATCCATCTAATTCCTGGCAAGTGTCTAAAAAGAAGGTTGGTAACCTTTGATATCATCTAACAACTGCGTGGCAAACACAATATCAACCCTCAATCATGGACATAATTCCAATATTTCTGTTTCTCGTACGATGCGAATAGGTCAGATTCTTGCGTGCATGCTGAAGAATTGAAAAACCTTATAAAATAGAGTAATTACCTTAAGGAGCTAACACTAACGCAGTGAAGAATATATCACATCACACGAATTCAGTCAAACATTCAAATGAGTTCGGAAGTTCGGATCAAAGCCGACAGTCGACTGTCTATGGCTGTCCCCGTAAGGGTTCTTTATTGTCAAACTACTGGACAACCAGGACAAGCTCATTTCGAATGAGGCGACCACCAAGGTGGTTTTGACGCTTGAATAGCTTAAATAAACTGATCCCAATGTTTCTTTCTATTAATATTTCTAATGACATTATTAATTATAATGGTGATGATTATAATCCTGTTTTAATATAGTCTATCCATAATGAAGGCTACGTTTAAATTTACCGTTGTCCAAGCCTTTTACATACAGTATACAGCAAGGTATATAGAATAAGACAGATGGAAGGCTGAGTGAATCTTAGCCCGAGCTACGGAACAACACTTACCGCCCTACGCAGGCGTCAAAATGTCAATTTGTATCAACTTTTACAAATATCCAATGAAATCGTAGTAGGTGCTATTTGCTTTATTGAACCAAAGAGCCCTGCGGCAAACGTGGCCAAACCGAAAAGTTGAATGCCTCTTCTAAATCGGCTAAGCTTTTATTTTTTTCTCTTTCCATTGTGCATCCTATTTCTTACTCTCCCATACTTAAAATCATTCATTCGTGTTACTAGTCCCGCTGTACCTTACAAGTAATGACTAATCGATCACTCGCATTGCGGAACCAAAGGAATTATTATTTCACAATCGTCATGAAGGTTCGACTGTGTTAGGATTGCCCAAGGCCAATATATTGGCCTTGGGATTGCCCCACAATAAGTGGAACACGGAAAATAAGCCCTTGCGGACATGACACGTGTTACAGATAATCAGCAAATTACCTTACAAATTTGCTCTAGTCCAGTTAAGCTTGTGTCGTGGGTGGGTGTGTGTAACTGGTCCGCCGTGCTTCAACCTTACATCTGACCAGTCTTCGCCCAACTTCTTTGCCATATTTAGCATCCATTACCCTAATCTTGATATTTATAACTTAATGGTCTAATTCATCGTGCATTAGTTGTTAGTACTGGATTGTAAATACGGGAAAAAACTGGTGTTTATGTTGTATTATACCTTTCTTCATCTACGGATTTTTCATGAAACTGCACTCCCGCGATGGTAAGTAGTCTATAGCTTACCTTGTTATGGTTATTATTGCATTTATAGGGATAATTTCCGTTACCCATTAGTAATTTTTCTCCATACTTCCTACCTTAAAAAGCTTCCCCTTTTAACCGTGATTAGATTTCAAATGGTTTTGCTTTATAAACTTGGTGTTTTAGTTGTGTTAATGTGATTTTGTGGCTCATGGAGTAGTTTCTGTAATTGTCTTCCATTGCAACTTTATTATCTTGAAATGGCACATTTTATACCCCAAGCCTACTACATTTTACTTTTAAAGTCTGTTTTCCCAGCCAATAACACACGGAAAAGTCCTGGTGCACTGTAGGACCTAAAAGATTAGTTTGTAACTTGTTGCATGCATTCCCACGTATATATTATCACATTGCATAATCTAGTTACTTGTCAAATCCACTTTATCACAATATTAATTATTTCACGAATAAACTTTTTTTTTTTTTTATAATTACAATAGGAACGTTTAGTAACGATCTAAACTTCACTATAGGTTAAGTGATAGTCGTTAGTTGACGGAAGATTTCTAACATCACTCTTCTGTGTACAGTTGTAAGACTGAATTTTATCATGGGTTGGCCGCTATTGATTATTTTATCTTAAAAATTAACCTGCTAAGATCCTTGAAAAGAAGCTTTCTGTGAGCTTAAGCACTCCTTTAGTATTCTTATAAGGGCACAGCATTTGACAAAGCAAATATACCATTAATTTACCAAGAGAGTACTCGGCGAATTAGATATATATAAAAATTTGGGCCTCAGGCCTTACCCTGGTGAGTTGGGGGGAGGGCCCCCGTTTGCATCGTGAAGTAAATATTAAGATAATGGACATCAAGTGGGAAAGGGGCTATACTGTAATGTCTCTCGAGTAATGTCTACAGTGAACTGACGACACTAACGTGACTAACCTCTTACAGAGCAGGGAAAAAAATCATTTTTTTATATTACAACCAAGAATTTTCATTTTAGAACTTTTCTATATATTACAACCAATAATTTTGATTTTAGATCCTTTTTTTTACATTACAAACAAGAATTTTAATTTCAGACCCTTTTTTATATTACAACCAAGAATTTTAATTTTAGAACTTTTTTATATTACAACCAAGAATTTTCATGTTAGAAGTACTAATGGTAATTATGTCGTTAGATGTGTTTACAATTTAAGGAGTCTGTTAAAAATGCCAAATGCTTTCTGGGAAAGTCCGCTGCGAACAGTTAGTTCAATGGTAAAGATATCGTTGGGCGAATAGCCCAAAGAAACCTATCCTAAGTATCATATATGAATAAGGTATCAATTTCTTCATGTGGGGGCGGTCGTGTTGAGTCCGGGTTCATTAAGCATAACAAGGGATATATTTACAATGCTTATACTGTTAAGTTATAGGTTCGTGTAAGGAAAGAAATGGACATGGACAGGACATATAATGAGAATAACAGATAATAGAGAAGACGAACGATTGGCGAACTAAGCACATTTTCGGGTATAAACTGGCAAAGAAACCCATAAACGGACGCGATTGGAAGAACTAGTCTGAGGCCATTGTCCTGTAGTGGACTAGTTACGGCTGACTAACTATATATATACATATATATATATATATATATATATATATATATATATATATATATATATATATATATACAGAGTATATATATAATATATATATATATATATATATATATATATATATATATATATATTATATCCCTATATTTTATCCCTATATTTTCATTTGGGTAAAATGCCAATACTCTTGAAAACTATTGTGTCCATATCCGTAGCTTTACAAAGTTTGTTATTTGCGATTCAGCCTTCGAATTCTGGCGTTGTTCAAACAATCGATAAGAAGTGTGTTGCATCCTTCCCGATACCAGTTGTTACGCAAATTGACAATCCTCGAGTGGCAAATGCACTCTGGAAGCTAAGCGATCATTTCAGGTCACCGCTTTGAAGAGAGAGAGAGAGAGAGAGAGAGAGAGAGAGAGAGAGAGAGAGAGAGAGAGAGAGAGAGAGAGATTGGATATATGAACTTTAATTTGATCCATAAGGCCTGATACTAGAGCCTGGGAGACCATTGAGGGAGAGGGATTCTTAGATAGATGAATAAAAAGTGTTTTTTATATAATGCACCATACCTAGACACACACACACACACTCACACACACACACACTCACACACACATATATATATATATATATATATATATATATATAATGTATGTGTGTATATCATTATCATATTAACAGGGAATGGTTCTAGAGTCGAACAACAAACCCCACAACCAAATTAGCACTTAGGCCATTCACCCCATTACTAACACTTGCGTTTCCTGGCTATCAAGTACACCCCTCAACCCTATCTCCCCCACCCCTACACTCTGGCAGACACCAAATAGCTTATGCTAAGCAAACTATTACTCTATTCCTGTCTACAGCTTCAACCATTTTCTTTATTGAACATTCAACTGCAATAATTGGCTTCATTAAAGTGGGTTCATCAATTAACCCCTTCTCACATCCCCCCCCCCCTTGATTCCACAACGACTGATGTCGCAAAATCTTTTGCATGCGTCGTGATATCTTGCTTTTTTTATGTTGTAACTCACCTCTCTCATCTTACCATCATTCTTGATATTTACACCAAAATATCTACTGAATATGAATCAGCCACTTTCTTCCTTCCACCGTACATGCAACCATTCATTAATTCATTTTCCAAACTTCTATTTACTCTTCGTCACCCTACTTTCTCCCATACACCAATGTACCATCTATAAACGTAAACCATTCCATATACCACTCACAACCAAGTTTCTTATTGAACTTCCATTTGTTTATCATCTGTTCACTCTTTGACCTTTCACATCTCTCCATCCCTATTGAACATCAACAGTGACATAGCACGTCCTTATCTCAGGCCAAATTTCTAACCAAATCAAACTCCTGTCTCCACATCCAAACACACTTCATTTCCAACTACAATTTTTCTCAACTAACTATCTTCTTTTTTACCTACATTCTAAACTCCTTCAAACATTTTGTGTCTGAATTCCCTCTGTATGGAGGGAAAGGTTTCAAAAGAATGGCCGAGAGGAATAAGTGCTATGTTGTTCAGTATAAAACAAGGTGATGATGAGGAATATACAGACATAATGTTACTTTGTATACCCGGAATGATTTATGGTAAGCTTTTAAGGGAGAAGGTAAAAGAAGTCACACAAGGACTTTTAAGTGAAGAACGGTGTGGAATTAGAAAGGGAACACTGCTTGGATCAAATGTTTTGTAATGTAATATCTGTATTTATGTGAGATGGTCTACAAAAGAACAAGGACAAAAGTAATAACAGCAGTTGGGGAAATAGAAACCTTTGAAGTTACTGTTGGATTACACCAGGGGTCAGCATTAGGCCAGTTTGTACAATATTTGTGCTGAGTGTGGATGTGCTAAGTGAAGAGATCTGAAATGAAGAGTTGCTAGAGTTGCTATCTACAGATGATTTGGTGATTACTGCTGAAAATGAGGTAAACTTAGCTAGAAGGGTTGTAGAGTGACGGGAGACTTTGGAGAAGAGTGGCTTGAGGGTGAATGTGGATAAGACTGAGGTTACAGTGAGCAGTAAGTAAGGTAGGGACAGGATAGCCATACTGTACATGAAAGTAGAGGCTCTGTTACAAAACAGGTGGAACAATTTAAAAACTTGATATTTACTGTAAGTCAGGAGGGAGGATGTGAGGCTGAAGTAGAGAAATGGATAAAAGCAGATTGGGGGAAATGGAGGGAGGTAGTGGGAGTGGTACGTGGTAAAAAAAAAAAAAAAATGAAAGTCAGGATTTACAGCAAATTAATAAAACTGGTGTTAATGTACGGATATGAAACGTGGGCTCAATCAAAGCTTGAGAAAACAAGAGATGAGAAAGCTGAGCTGGATAATGATGAAAAATGAAGAATGTCAGACATAGTAAAGATTAAAGATATGATAAGAGTGTCACAAATGAGATGGTGTGGGCACGTGTTTATGATGGGTGGTGGGGAGGGAGTGAGAAGGGCTCGGGAGAAACCTGTTAGGGGAGGAGAAGATAGAGAGCAAGGTAGAAAATTAGATGAGATAAGGTGAAGGATAATATGGAGAGACAAGGTTTGGTAGAAGAGGATGTCTTTGTCAAAATACACTGGAAGAGGCCGCATCAGTCAACTGACCCCCTTAATGCAGGGATATCTGTGGTAAAGATATTGATCTGTAATTGTGAGAGAAATCTTTATGTAAATTGAAAATGCAGTATGGGGCATTCATTAATTAAGGAAAGTTTTTAAAATACTGTATACCGGGTAATCAATAGAGACTAAATGAAGAGGGTTCAGAAGAATGTGTGGTATAGATCAATGGATGTTGAAAACAAATGTTTTTGTGATAGAAGAAAAATGTATATTACAGTATATAGGCTGGAGAGTGACTGGCTTTATGTGAAAGTCCATCCGTGACAAAAGTGTTAAGAGAACTTTGAATACAACGTGGAAAGGTTGATGTTTAGGGGCTGTGAAAAGGTACGGCACAAGCAGGTAAGAGTTTGAAAATATTTGCAAGAGGGGAAAATTTAATAACAAATGTGAGCATGAGCAAGGTATTGAGTGTAAATAAAAATAGGGATGATTAAGTTATGAATGAATATTAGAATGAAAGTTGACGATTCTTAGAGGTACACTACTTAGGAGTTATACTGTAAAGAAAGATACTAATTAGAAATATTACAAAGGAAAGGATCAGGGTATTTTAAAGTGGCTCAGGCATGTGGAAGGACTGGATATCTATAAGCTAATGAAAAAAGTCTATAATTCAGAAGTAGGAGGAATTGGTAGGGCAACAAGGCCTAGGGATGATTGGATAAGTGGTGTGATAATGGGTGCAAGATAGATGCGAATGCTGCACTATGTAGTGACCTTTGACACATTGTATAGGATCCCTCTGTACAGTTGTTTGGAAGTAAATAATACTGTAAAACATTTACTACTCTTAGAATTCATCTGTGATTAAGCAAGTAAAAGTTAGTTGTGTTAGTAACTAGTGTGGGTTTTCTCTATAAATACTGCTGTTAAGGGATTGGATAATGTTGAAATTTTGTATCTACACCATATATATATATATATATATATATATATATATATATATATATATATATATATATACATATATATATATATACACATATATATATATATATATATATATATATATATATATATATACAGTATATACATATATACATATATATATACACATATATACATATATATATATAATATATATATATATATATATATATATATATATATATATATATATATATTCCTGATTTTGGAACATTACAATACATTATCATTATCTTTTCAATATATATATATGCACACACACATATATATATATATATACACACACATGTATATATATATATATATATATATATATATATATATATATATATATATATATATAAATATATATATATATATATATATATGCACAAACGCAACACTAGTTACAATGTTAATCTTATGTTGGCCTACCTAACCTAGCATAGGCAGGGTATGCATACCTAGGTCAACCTAATTCCATCAAATCCATATGAATAAACAGTTATATGTGCATGATAAAATCATTAAATGTATCCACAATCATAAACAACAGCACCTAGAATGATATCGCACAAAAATGCATAATGCATATCAACATTTTTGCGCACTCACCATATCCACTATAGATAACATTTTATATGTATTGAAACCATATGTTCTCATGGATGTGACCGAACTATGCTGGACTAGCATGTGTTCTCATGGATATGACTGAACTATGCTGGACTAGCCTAAGTTGGCTTACCTAACCTAAATTCTCCTAAAATAATATACGAGGATAGCTCTATCAAATCTATATAAACAATATTTACTACTGATAAAAGAAATACAAATAGTTTTATTTTTGCTACCTACTGTATTGCACTAATATCATATGAATTTGTCAAAGCTATGGTAGGCAAACCTATGTTACCGTAAAGTGGCCAGTCAGATAACATTTACCTAAGCTAGCCTAGCCAACCTACAGCATATCTGTCAAAGCTAATCAAGCCTAATTTGGCATCTCTAGCTTAGCCTACCAAACCTAGCCTAGCCTATTTTGGCATAGTTTAGCCTTGACCAAAATGGCTATATTTGCACACCAGTCAAATCCATACAAACAAACAACTATGCTTTTAAATTTCTATAATCATTAGTTTAAGTACGTAAGAGTTATTGATTTATGCACTGTGCTTTACGAAAATATTTACTCACGTCAAAGCCATTTTGTGGTGGTATACAGTATTTTATTTTTTATTTTACCTTGATATATATATATATATATATATATATATATATGCTTACAGTTAGAAAATTTAGTCACCCCTCAATATTCAGGGTTCTATCTTCACGGATTCAGTCATTAGCGATACAGAGAACCTCATAACATATTAAATAAAAAATCATGTATTTATGGTTTCGCAATAAGTACTCTTGCGACCTGACGATTTCAAACCAACCGCGCTTCTTTGCACCCACATGCCTCGTTAAGCACAGCACAGTACAGTACAGCACAGCACAACACCCTAACTCTCGCTAACTTAGCCTCAGTCGCACATCGTCATTCCTTGTCTGCAGAAACACGTTTTGATGTATAAATGTGATGGAAATCTGTAGTCCTACATGTCTAGTGTTTAAAGTGATTTTGGTATATAATGTGATACATACATTACTCTACCCCACACGCACAGTCGATGGCTCAAGAGTTGCGTCATGCTTTAGACTTATTGCCACACCCACCTAACCTAACCTAGGATGTTCTGTCGTCCTTACTCCTGCAACTTCCTTCGTTATCTAGCCTGCCCTTCAATTTCATATCCGTTCATAAAACTAATATAAACAAGTGAGCCCTCGCTACTTCGCGGTTCAACCATCGCGGATTCACCACTTCGCGGGTTTTTTTCATAACCCATATATATATATATATATATCGCGGATTTTCCGGAAATTTCGAAAATACCGCGATATCTGAAGACCCCAAACACGATATTTCGTTACCTGTAATTCCATTAATACTGTAATTAGTAATATCTGCTCTTACTGATTGTTCATTGCATTACATATGACATATAATTCACCACAGAAAGAAATAAAACACGAAAAGAGAATGTGATCATACGATAATTCAGTACTGTATATAGTACGTAGTAAAATTAAATCGAACATGAAACGCAAATCAGATGCAGTCATACCATATTAGAATGGTGTAAGGCTGCTGATGGCTACTACTGTACTACAAATGTAATGGATGCGCTTCTTTTCCATGAATCTTTTGTATGTATACGTACGTAGTACTGCATCCAATAATATTCTTTGTTGCAAAAATCACATCTCGAATAAGCGTACGAGAGAGAGAGAGAGAGAGAGAGAGAGAGAGAGAGAGAGAGAGAGAGAGAGAGAGAGAGAGATCCTACAACAAAACAAGCGTAAAATAGCGTACGTAAAGCTGTATTATTATTGTTATTATTATTATTATTGTTGTTGTTGTTATTAAAATTATTATTGTCATTATTATCATTATTATTATCATTATTATTATTATTATTATCATTATTTATTATTATTATTATTATTACTGTACAGTATACGTAGGGTATCTTGTATTTTGAATTGGTAACCTACGTAGCATATAAGACGGGTTGTGATTGGTTCAAGCGCTGATAGATGACGAATCAGAACCCAAGTTTTGTTATCTAGCCTGTGATTGGTGTTTTGACTGCATCTCCAACTTCCAGCATCTACGTATTCGCGGTCACTTTGTCTCCCGCCATATCGCTGTGTAGACGTTAAGTTATTGTGAACTTTAATCTGTGTTGTGCGTGACTGTTTTAAGTTGAACTTTTTGTTGAACTTTCTGTTAAACCCTACTGTACAATGCCTCCAAAGCGTTCTGCTTCTACTAAGGCTGGTAGTGAGCCTAAACGCCACCGAAGGATGATGACGATTGCTGAGAAGGTGACGCTTCTCGATATGTTAAAAGACGGTAGAAGTTACGCGTCCGCAGCCCGCCATTTTGGAATCAGCGAATCCACCGTTCGCTATATCAAGAAGGACGAGGCGAACATTAGAAAGACGGCTACCATCACCTTTAGCAGATCAGCGAAGCGAGTCGTTACTACGCGTAATAAAACGATCGTACGCATGGAAGGTGCTTTAGCAGTGTGGATTGCCGACTGCCGGAAGAAGAACATAGCCTTGGATACGAACACCATCTGAACCAAGGCTTTGAGCTTGTATGAGAATTTTGCGGCAAAGGAACCTCAAGACGACGATGGCGACCATGCTGAAGAAGATGATGATGTAGATGAACCTCAACCAGGGGCATCCACTGATTCCCAGCGTCAGAAACAACGTTTTTCCGCCAGCAAAGGATGGTTCACCAAGTTTCAGAAACGCTTCGCCCTGAAAAGCGTTTCCCTGCATGGCGAGGCTGCTTCCGCTGACACTGCCGCTGCTGAAACTTACGTGAACCAGACGTTCAAGAATATTATCGCCGAAGGTGGATACAAGCTGGAACAAGTGTTTAATATGGATGAGACCGGCTTGTTTTGGAAGAGAATCCCGTCGCGAACTTTCCTGTTCAAAGAAGAAGCCAAAGCCTCTGGCTTTAAAGCATTCAAGGATCGAGCTACCCACGTGATGTGTGGCAATGCTGCTGGATTTTTGCTAAAGCCGGGGCTTATTTACAAGTCGAAAAATCCTCGCGCTTTGAAAAATAAAAATAAGAATCTCCTTCCCGTGTACTGGATGCATAATCCAAAAGCATGGATTACGAAGATGCTGACCTCCAACTGGTTTCACCAGTGTTTCATCCCGCAAGTCAGCAAATATCTCGTAGAGAAGGGCTTGCCATTCAAGATCCTTTTCCTTATGGATAACGCTGGTGGACACACAACTGATCTGTCGCATGAGGGCATTCAGGTTGAGTTCCTGCCACCCAACACCACGTCATTAATTCAACCGATGGACCAGGGGGTTATCAGGGCGTTCAAGGCCCTCTACACGAAGAATACCTTGGCGGACCTCGTTGCGTGTGTGGATGCTGCCCAAGATGATGAGGATGAAGATTTTAACTTGGTGGCGCACTGGCGGCAGTACACCATAGCCACGTGCCTGCAGAACATTCAGAAGGCACTGCAAGAAATGAAACCTGCACCCGTGAATGCGAGCTGGAAGAAGTTGTGGCCCCAGATTGTTTACGACGACGAGGGATTTACTCCGTCTGAAATCCAACACTCTGCAATACGTAAATCTCTGCAGTTGGCTGCGATAATTGGAGGTGACGGGTTTGGCGACATGACGACTGAAGACGTCGACGACTTGTTGGACTGCCATTCCCAGCCGCTAACTGACGCAGACCTAGAAGACCTGACGAAATCGGCCAGTGAAGAAGAGAGCGAAACACAGGAAGAGACCCAAGAAAATGTCGAAGAAACAGGCTTAACATTAGAACGGCTTGCCAAGGCCTGCAGCCATGCGAAGGAGTTGAAAGAAATGTTGCAAGAGTGGGACGAGGATATGGTTCGGTCTATGCAATTCTGCAACAAGATCGATGAAGACATGACTCCCTACAGGATGCTCTTAGAGCGAAAAAGAAGCAGCGGCAGCAACTTCCGATCACAATGTTCTTCCAGCCTCGCAAAAAAGAGCCAGTTCCTCCTGCTAGTACGCCTTCAGAAGAAATTGAAGAAGTTTCCCAGGAAGAAGTTGAAGAGGTGTCCCAGGAAAAGACACCTCCGTCTGAAGAGACGTAAAATACTATCATTGGCTGCACAGTAGAAGACATAATCAGCTTCATCATCATCATTTCTACTGTGCAGCAAATTCATCGCCATCATCATTCAAGTTTTTCTTCAACTTCTTTCGTGGTGAGTACAGTAACAATCTTTATTTTTTACTTTAATATTTGTGCCTGTTTTAGTTTAGTACTGTATGCATTAAGTTAAAGGGAAGGTTTTAAAAGTCTGAAGAGTATACATGTTGTAACCAATCATATTTTTTTGTTTAAAATTTACATTTACGTACGTAAAACAATCTCTCTCTCTCTCTCTCTCTCTCTCTCTCTCTCTCTCTCTCTCTCTCTCTCTCTCTCTCTCTCTCGTAAATTGTTTTCCTGCTTTGCTACGTACAGTATGTACTGTATGATTTTATATAGATACGGTAAATAATATTTGTAATAACATATTTTCTAAAAGCTTTTACTGTAAATATCATTATTTATCACTTTCATCATGCGCGTTAAATGCCTTCTTTGTTTACTGAGCGTACTTTATGACGTCGTCGTTTAAGGCGGCGTCATAAAGAAAAACATTTCATTTGGAAGTCCTAAGAAAAATTAAGTAAAACATTGGTAATAACAAAATCAACATACTGTATAATCAATATAATCGATGCAAAAACTAACCTATACACAGATGTGTACACTAAATGCGTTTGTTTCTTCATTATGATCAGAGATACGTAAACAAAACATTGGTTGCCATTTTTTATTGTGCTTTTTGGCGTGTTTAGGAAACACATGATATAAAATCGCCTTTAATATTTGTGCCTGTTTTAGTTTAGGGTACTGTAGTGCATGCATTATGTGTTCTGTACATTAAAGGGTAGTTTGTTAACAGTACTACGTACAAGGGAAGGTTTTAAAAGTCTGAATATACATGTTAAATAAATAGGTAAATATGGTGTCACTACTTCGCGGATTTTCACCTATCGCGGTCAGGTCTGGAACCTATCTACCGCGATAAACGAGGGTTCACTGTACCTATAAACTTAGTTAGGGCATATCATCACCTCATCATTATCTCCTATGCCTACTGACGCAAAGGGCTTCGGTTAGAACGCGATTTTACCAGTCGTCTCAATCTTGAACTTTTAATTCAATACTTACCTAACCTATCCTAGGCAGGGCATGCATAACTAGGTTAAACTAATTCCATCATATTCATATGAATGAACAGTTATATGTGCATACTAAAATCAGTACATGTATCCACAATCATGAACAACACCTAGAATGACATGGCACAAAAATGCATACGTCATATCAACATTTTTGCGCACTCCCCATATCCACTTAAGATAACATTTTACATGTATTGTAACCATATGTTCTCATGGATATGACCGAATTATGCTGGACTAGCATAAGTTGGCTTACCTAACCTAAACTCTCCTAAAATATTATACTAGTACCTGTATTGCTTTATCAATAAAAGGAAAGGAATACAAATAGTATTAGTTTTACCACCTACTATATTACAGTAATATCATATGAATTTGTCAAAGCTATGGTAGGCAAACCTATGTTATCGTAATGTGGCTAGTCAGATAACATTTTCCTAAGCTAGCCTAGCCAACCTACAGTATAACTCTCAAAGCTAATCAAGTCTATTTTGTCATCTCTAACTTAACCTACCGAGCCTAGCCTAGCCTAGCCTATGTTGGCATAGTTTAGCCTAGACCAAAATGGTTAATACTGTATGTCTTTAAATTTCTATAACCATCAGTTTCAGTATGTATGAGTTACTGTTTTAACTGCAGTACTTTACGTACATATTTACTCATGTCAAAGCATTTTATAGTGGTGAACGGTATTTTATTTTTAATTTTACCTTGATAATACTGTCAGCTTAGAAAATTTAGTTAGCCCTCAATATTTACGGGATCTATTTTGACGGATTCAGTCATTAGCGATACAGAGAACCTCATAACATTTTAAATAAAAATCATGTATTTATGGTTTCACGATAAGTACTCTTGCAACCTGACCATTTCAAACCGACCGCACTTCTTTGCACTCGCATGCCTCGCACAGCACAGCACAACACCCCCAACTCTCGTTAACTTGGCCTCAGTCGCACATCGTCATTCCTTGGGTGCAGAAACACGTTGTGATGTATAAGTGATGTAAAAATCTGTAGGCCTAAATATCTAGTGTGTTTAAAGTGATTTTGGTATATAGTGTGATACGTCCATTACTCTACCCCCACACACGCACTTCAGACTTATTGCATAGAACTTCATACGTAAATGCTTAAGGTGTTGAACTGATACTTATTTTATTTTTACTGTGTTAAATGTATTCATTGTGTATTAATGTTATTGTTATATTAACTATTGCTGAGTACTGTACACAGAATACCATACTTTACAGTAGTAATGTAGATACTGTATAGGCTAATTGTACAGTGAGTTGTACCGGTGCAAGTTAACTGCAGAAAACAGCGAATATTACGAGCGTTACCTTAGTTAATCTATCGTACGTACATTAAAGTACAGTAATATACACTACAGTGTATCAGCAAGTGTTATTAAATAAGAACAACAGTGTTTTGTTCTTCCATTACTTACAAATAAGTGTTGTGATGACTCATGTTATGTGTACAGTAGTCTTACGGTGTACTGTGTGTACATGTACGCCTACAGCTACTGAAATGTGTTTACACATTGATGCAATAATTATACTGTGATAGGAACCAACTAAAAACAGTATTAGGCAGTACAGTACAGTAGGTTACGTAATGTGTTAATTGAGCGCACGTAGGCCGTGGGCAGCGAGTTGATAAGTTATGAGTTGACCCTAGGATAGCAAGTATTTGCCGGTTCTTACTTTTTGTGCCTGTCTCTGTTACCTAACCCCTGTGAATATCAAGGGCTGACTGTGCTTTGGTAAATTTTGTTTAGACCATTGGTGATTTGGGATACTTGAAATAAAATTTATCTACACAGTAATGTGTTTCGAACAAATGTACCTTTCATTTATTTTGGAAACTATTATGTATGATATTTCAGTAGTGGTACCTCTACATACGAATTTAATCCGTTCCACTACCGACTTCGGATGTAGAAAATGTTCGGATGTCGAAACGAATTTTCCCATAAGAATACATTGAAATAGGATTAATCCGTGGTTGAGCCCGAAAACCTATGATAACTTCTTAATAAACTACTACTGTACACATAATTTCCCATGAGAATAATGCACACTAAATTAGATAATAGACATGTAAAAAAGAATTATCAAACAATGATAAATAAGAAACGGGTTTTTAGCGTCACTTTACCTTAGAAACTCCAGCGCAGGTGTTGTTGGTCTTGCTACGCAGAGAGGAGACGGACGGGCGGCGAGGAGGTAGAGAGGTTAACTACTATAAACGTACACTACCGTAACTTATTCTAACTTACACTAAGTGAACTTTAACATAACTAAGCTTATTTTTTTTTTTCATATCTTATATTTTTTTACATTTTCTTTTTGATTAATTATAATCACATTCACTCTCTACACCTAAAATTGATTGAATTTTTTTCTCTTCACTCTTTGCTGTTTTCTTTGAATCACTTGCTTCCTCTTCATCACGAGTTCGCTTCGTAGTTTTTTTAAAGAAGCTATCGATAGAAAGTTGCTTAGTACAGCTTTTCAGAATGTTTCGAAAATAAGTTAGGAAAACATCATCAAACTGCGTAACTACACGACAAACCTGCAATTTCTTTGGATGGTATTTGTCGATGAAGTCGACCACGTCTTGATATTTTCCTAACACCTCTTTTATTTGCGCCGAACCTATTGCAAGTTCACTTTACTTCTAAAGAAAGCATTCCCTTATTCCTTTTCTCACCACTACCACTACCAATTGCGAAACTAAAACTTTTAGGACCCATGATTTACGTAAAATACCGTAAAAGGATGAACGTAAAAAATCACGATTAAAACACAGTTAATAGCAGAACGCACAGGGCACAACCACACGAAGCCGACGAGAACAGAGCAATGTCCCAAGCCACGCTAATTGAGGGTCCCTCTAAGGTCGAAGTGCTGTCTTCTATCGGCGGAAATAAAAAACACATCAGGCGCTATGAGCACCGACTACGTGTACGAGTATTGTTTACTTCGAGTGTCGAAAAAAAATTAGGGTGTAGATAAGAACGTGTTCGAATTGTACTTCGCGTGTCGAAAAATTCGGATACAACCGGTACGACGAAAATTGCTTACTTCGTGAGTCGAAATAAAATTCGGGTGTAGAGTAAAAAACTTGCTCAAATTTTACTTCGGATGTTGGAAAATTCGGATGTAGATACGTTCGGATGTAGAGGTTCCACTGTATTGGAAATTAGTTTGCATGGTATTTTATTGATACGCAATCTCTTGGAGAAGAACAAGATTGGGGATGGGGGAAAACTTAAAACAAATAAAATACAGGTATTCTGTCTAACCTTGCCACCCCCCACCTAACCTAACCTAGGGTGCTGTGTCCTCCTCACTCCCTCGACCTCCTCCATTATCTAACCTGGCCTTCGATATCATGTCTCTTCATAAAATCAATATAAACTACCTATACAATTAGGTAGGGCATTTCATCATCCTCTTCATTATCTCCTATGCCTCCTGACGTAAAGGGCTTCAGTTAGATTTTGATTTTCCCAGTCATCTCTATCTTGTTCTTTTAATTCAATACTTTTCCATTCATCATCTCCTACTTCAAACGTCATAGTCCTCACCCATGGAGGCGAATTTGTGTTTCGAATGACCATTCGAACGCCGGAATGATGGGTGTCAAACATTTTGAGACTAAGGTACAAGTGACATGGCACCAGAAGCGTGCGACCGACTGACTGACAGGATGAATGCTGGGAACATGACGTAACAATAGGAAACATCGATCGTACACAATGCACTGTCAGCGACATTGCAGGAACATGCACACGGTCATCAAATGCCTGTAGAACGACAGACGATAGATGATAAGATAGACAAAACATTGAGTGCCAGTTGTGAAAAGGGGACACCAAACCAAATCCAGCAGACACTCCCTTGCAACAGGCCGCTCCTGGAAGCACACCTAAAATGATTCTACAGCAATAGCCTACGTGACACCCCCACCTAATCAGAGACGACCCACCCATGGTGCAGTTGATCCTTCACACGGACTTCCTCTTTGCTGCAGTTGTATACCACTACAAGAAGAAGCGAAGCAAAAGGCCCCTCTTTACAATGAAAACTACAGGCAAGAAACTCTAATATGTTGAACTGAAAAAAAATAATTTGTTGATTTATAAAATTACAACTTTCTTGGAAAAGATTCCAAATGATTATGGTTCAGAATTTTTTTTCGCAGAATACAGGGTAACATCCTATTTCACAATCATTCGGACTGGGCTTTACAATGTTATTTCCCTGATTTGAGCGATCATTTCATATTGTTTCGTCTTATGGAATAAGTTAAGAGGTGTCCGGAGAGGTTGGGGGGCTTCAGGATAAGGCTGGACTCCCACTTGTGATTTTTCCGTACGTGCCGGCTAGCACACCACATAGTGGATGCGAATATATTTGTCACGGGAATGTTCGCTTCTTACATCGCTCCAATGATTTTGATCGCTTGTACATTCGCAAGCCTTCAAGTGACATCGCACCCCATTCGCCGTTTGTCGCTCGATGACTTTCAAACGCCTGGTTTCCAAAATAGCCTAGCAAAGTCGAAACTTAATCTCCGCAAGACATCTCGTGCCCCATGCTTGAGTGTACATTGATAGCGCCCTAGGAGATTCACTGTGAACAAAGTGCTTGTATTACGCAATGGCGTTGTGATCTATTATTCATCTAAAGGTAACTGGTATCAATCAACGTCGCTTGACGAAAAAATCGCAGGTGGGAGTCTATCATTAGTGTGTTAGTTGACCGTGTATATGCAGTGGGCAGTGAGTTGGTAGGTTATGATTTGACCAGGTGTGACAGTCTGAACGATCCCCCGGTCTCAGAATTCTCCTTGATAATCTGCGCATGCGCGAACATTGCCGTTGTTACAGGAAAATAAAACGTCGACCTCGTATGCACTGGCAAACTGCAATGTTAGCGTGCGCAGCTCAACATTACCGCTTGCCAGTACATACGAGCTTAATGTTTTATTTTCAAGCGAGCGAAGCGAGCTAATGGCGGAAAAGAATCATTATACAATGTCAAGGAGAATTCTGAGACCGGGGGATCGTACAGGCCGTCACACCGGTAAATATTCATGGATGCTACGATTTATGAATCTTGGCTATACGGCCTGGCACTGGAGCCTGAGACGCCAGTCAGGTCTAGGACGCAACTTGGGAAAAATAATCACAGATGCATTGTGAGGTAAAAGTTAAAAAGGTGGACTGCAAAATTGGAAATAAGGAATGTAGACCTAGGCATAGTGGAAAGTGAAAAGTTAGTGCACCTGGGGGCCCAAAGCACACTTGGAAAGACCATCAGTAAAGTCTTCAGTTATCATGAGATGCATTAACGGCCGTACCACACAACGAATTAAATTCATGGAATGTGGGCTAGATAACCAGGCGCTGGGGCCTGTGAGCCCATTCAGCACGCAGATGAATGTAGGAAAATCCTGTAGTTACCACAGGCCTAGTATATGATAAGCTTGATCCACACTTGAATAAGCTGAAAACAACACTAATTTTACATTGCTTTCCTTCACAGAAATTCAAATTACTTAAGGGTAATTGATATTACCGAGTAATTTGCCATTGGACATCTAGGCCTAACCACACTTTTGTTGATCGTTTTACAAGTCTGCTTTCCTTAGTTACTTCCAACATATAAATTATTCATTTATTTACCTTTGGTGGATGCTGGAAGCGAAGTTTATCGTATTTATCTCTGCAATAGGTCCAACTTGTTGCAACACATGTGTCTGGGGTTTCCTGGGTGGTTTATGTGAGAGTGATATAAAAGTTAAAGCAGGAAAGGCGAAGAGTTGTTATTGTGCTCGAATGATTGATCATGATGATGATGATGATAATTACTACTACAATCTCTAACGCATCCACATCAACAACAGACGTTGAAATCTTCCATCTCAATTTATTAATCGAATAAAAAATATTGATAAAGAGCCCAGTGTGGAAAGAAAATAAGGAAATAAATAAACGATATCATATCATAAATAATATTTTTTCTTATAATGCGCAAGAGGCAAAAAATGTAGTAGGCCTACGACTTGACTGGACTTTTCATGCTACCTTTATTTTATTATTCCTGCTTTTTTCATTTCTACATTGTCTATTTTTTTCTGCGTATAAGGGTGCTTCACTTAATATATTTGCTTTAATTAATGAACCTTATCCAGACAATACCTGTATTTTTTTTAATTAAACATAAGCACAAAGTCTTCAATCTTCGTACTAGGCGAGAGAGCGTTAGCAGTAAAACGGTGACGAAATTATATTTTAGAATTATATTATTGATATTTTGAAATTGTAAAATGTTTGCATAATGTTGCAAAACATTTGACGCTCCAGTTTGGTAACAACAGAAATAAGTATTGTAATAAAACCCGCGGTTCATGATTTAAGTTTTCACAAGAACGGAGACGTTTCAAATTACTTCGTCAGTCTGTTTTCAAGGAACTGATAGTACGTAATATAGTGGTAATCTGGCGTTAGTTATAGATTAATTTGACTGTAGTTTGCAATTTAACAACATTTTGACAACAATCGAAGTACCCATGCTGAAATCTGGTTACTATTAGTGGTTTTAAACCTTAATTCCATAAAATTGTGTCACTTTACCATATCTGTTCTCTATTATCGTACATGTGAATATTTACTTCAATGTTTAAAGTCGTTCATGAATTAAAGGCAAGGGACAGTGACAATGCTGTAACAGGACAATGCTCTAATATTATCATTTGAAACTGATCAGCGCCTAAGTCCCATTTCTATCAAGCTAGGACCAGGAAGAGCCACGCAATGGCTGCTGGTGACTCAGACCTATAATGATATGCTCTCTAAACCCTAGATCCCTTGATCACAAGGATGGCGAGCTTGCAGACACTACAATAAGCTATTTAGCTTAATTAGGTCTTTAACTCCTGTCTGGCAGTTTAAAAATTATGCTGAACCTTGGCTTACAAATACTCTCTCAGTACCCTTTAAATTCAGGATAATGATAATATGCAATTAAGCGTTCTTTACTAACTTTTCCCGGAGATGCAGGGAGCCTAGGCCTAGCTGTAACACAATGTACAGCTTAGACTGTTGAACTCTTCTTTGACGTTGATAATCCCGCTTTACATATAAAAACGAACAGAAAGAAAACCCTCGACACCTAATATAAAATACTTAATATTAGGTGAAAACATATAAAAGCGATTACCAGGTAATAAAGAGTTATGAGGGAAACAATCACATTATCTCAGTGACATTAACTGGTAGGCTACTATTGACGAGCAAGACGTTTGTAACTTGGTATTACATCTTTTCAAATTTCATATCTCTTTCAGAATTATCGGATATTTTCTATTTCATCTCAAAAGGAATCCAATTCACAGGATGTAAGATGGAAAATTCTTCATTAGGTATTGCATCGCAAAGCAGGGACGTTTCCAACAGCCTACTACGTTATCTACTTGCTCTTATTTCCCTTGTCCTATCACACAAGCAAATAAAAGAGTATAATTACAGCGCGTATAATGTCAAATCCAAATTATCGAAACATAGGAATCAAGACAGTCTTCAGCTTTTTCTTGAGAGAATTAATATCCCCAGTTATTCGGATGTCTAATGAAAGCTTGATATATATAGTCTAGGATCTGCATATTTTAAATATCTAGTGCCTACAGTAGAGGTTAATAACTGCACATCTTGGCTACAGTAACTTGAAACCGCTTGTAACTTCTTATGTTGATACAGTTCGTTGTTTGCACGATGTGTAGCATTTCATTCTCTTAGATATTTTGAACGTTCGATTCTGATAACTTAATTAATTATTGTACATATTTTAAACTATTCTCTCTTAAAGGAGCCAGTTTAATTCAATTAGTTTAGGAATAATGTTTCATCGGAGTGAGACCTCCTCTATTTATGTTTTGTAAATTCTTAAGTCGCCCATTGGGTAGATTGTAATAGACGGAGTTACTTGAAATTATTACCTAAAACGTATTGTAATTAAGCAACTCTAGATTTTATCTAGACAGGATGGTGTTCAAATTTCCAGCATTCTCTAGGTAAGGTTAAGGTTTTTTTCAAGAACATTGTTAACGCAACATATGAATGTTCATTTATTATTTACGTATCGCGAGAACAAAGTCGTCAGAATGGCCATAACGTTGTCAAGAAAGAAAAAAAAAAAGTCAAATAGTTCGAAGTGAATGCTGTATTTAGGAAACTTTCTTTTATGCAATATCGAGATTATTCTTCGGAGGATGGTAAAAATAAGTGATAATTGTGTTGTGCTTCAATGCAATTGTTTTTATTTATATTGATAAAATAACTGCATGTAACAACGAAGTTTTTAATGGTTACAAAGAAGCTGAAAGAAACAATCGCAAAATAAGTTTATACAAAATTCATCAGTCTGTGTGGTGCTGAAATCAAAATTATTAGATTAATTTATAGTTTCTTTAAAATGGTATTTCAAAGATAGCATATTGTCACGAGTATTTAATAGTGGGTCTAGGTATAAATCCAAGATTATATTGTTTGAAGCATATGAATCTATATATACAAGTTTATAAGTGTAAATAGATATTTATGTGCTATATAATGTACAGTTTATATATATATATATATATATATATATATATATATATATATATATATATATATATATATATATATATATATATATATTATGTATATACATGTATATGTCTATATATATTATATATGAATAAATATATATATATATATATATATATATATATATATATATATATATATATATATATATATATATATATATATATTATATATTATATATATATGTATATGTCTATATATATTATATATAAATATATATATATATATATATATATATATAAATATATATGTATATATATATATATATATATATATATATATATATATATATATATATATTATATATATATATATATATATATATATATATATATATTATATATATATATATATATATATATATATATATATATATATATATAT
>NC_090745.1:106449301-106454301 GCF_036898095.1 Palaemon carinicauda | reverse complement strand
GAGAGAGAGAGAGAGAGAGAGAGAGAGAGAGATTTTTTCAAGAGTTTTTGGGCGAAATTAAGAAAAAAGCCTAATCGCTTTGAGCTTCTTAAGTATATCTAATGTGGAGGAATCTTAAATCTCCAGCGCTTCGTCTTTCTAATGGTGGATGTATTTCAGTATCATTAAGCAAATTGCCAAAACTTCATTTACTAAAGAATTGTTTATTTCGAGAAAGATCAGTAACATTTGTATAAATATAATAAATTCCTTGATGATCATTGAAGTAATAATATATATATATATATATATATATATATATATATATATATATATATATATATATATATATATATAGTATTAATCTTTTTGTAGGTAGTAGGTTGGCCAGGGCACCAGCCACCCGTTGAGATACTACCGCGAGGGTTATTGGGTCTTTTGACTGGCCAGATGGTACTATATTGGATACTTCTCTCTGGTTATGGTTAATTTTCCCATTGCCTACACACATCCACACTGAATAGTCTGACCTATTCTCTTATATATTCTCCTCTGCCCTCATACACCTGACAACATAGATTACCGAACAATTCTTCACTCAACGGGTTACTTCTAGGAGAAGGACACTCCAAAATCAAACCATTGTTCTGTAGTCTTGGTTAGTGCCATAGCCTCTATACCATGGTCTTTCACTGTCTTGGGTTGGAGTTCTCTTGCTTGAAGGTACACTCGAGCACACTATTCTATCTTATTTCTCTTCCTCTTGTTTGTTAGAAGTTTTTATAGTTTATGTAGAAGATATTTATTTTAAGGTTAATCTTCTTAAAATATTCTCTTTTCCTTGTTTCCTTTTCTCACCGGGGTATTTTATAGCATCCTGCTTTTTCAACTTGGGTTGTAGGTTAGCTATTAATAATAATAATAATAATAATAATAATAATAATAATATCGCATTTTCCGCTAGTTTGGTTTATTAGGTTTTGTAAATATTTATGAGACTAATTTTAAAACATGAAAATGGTGAATTATGAACCTCATCGTGAAAACCAATATTAATGTATAAATATATGCATTATAGATGTATATTTGTAAAAATTAATGTGTAAAACTGTATATATCCTTAATGAAAGTAAAAATGGAAATGCCAGTACTCCAAGAGGTTTCAGTGAAGAAATTAGCTTGCAAAACATTGCTTCATTAATTTTAATGCTTCAGTATTTAATGACGAGATAGAATTTCCTAACATTCATCGTTTTTTTTTTTTTATGTACCGTGGTTTTTTATAGATATTTTCTGTTCATATTATTCGAAGTTCTAGGTTTTACGCTAGTCAATAAGTAATGTTTTAGAAAGTTTTTGGTCCATTTCATAATCATTTCAGTAATATATTTTATATTTTTTCATGTTTGTGATAATGCTCAAAATGTGCAATTTTGAAGGGAGAGAGAGAGAGAGAAAGAGAGGAGAGAGAGAGAGAGAGAGAGAGAGAGAGAGAGAGAGAGAGAGAGAGAGAGAGAGAGAGAGAGAGAGAGAGATATGAAATCGTACAAGGAATTATTGATGAGACTAGCCTTTCATCATTTGGATATATACTATAATGATACCTCCGAAAAAATAAACTAACGAGTCATTAAGACAATAGTCTGTAAATTGTGGAATTTTCATACCGAAATGAGTTTGTAGACCACAGATTAGAAATTCCGTTTACAGCTATAGAGTGGGGCGGGGGGATTATTATTGATATCCTTAAAGAAATAATGTCCACGTATTGTATGTTCAAATTAAGAAAAAAATTTCTTTAATCAATTCTTATGGGTTATCATTTTGTGTAAAATTTTCAACCCACATTATGGTACTCACTTAATCATCTTATCTATATACACAAAGAAGATGGTTTTCTTCAAATTTGCTGAACACTTCCTGATAAATATGCTATTTGACCTAGTGTAATGAATCACTAATGTGCACTTGACACTAGTCTCTCTCTCTTCTCTCTCTCTCTCTCTCTCTCTCTCTCTCTCTCTCTCTCTCTCTCTCTCTCTCTCTCTCTCTATATATATATATATATATATATATATATATATATATATATATATATATATATATACATACATACATACATATATATATATATATACATATATATATATATATATATATATATATATATATATATATATAATTATAGCCTACTCATGACTCCACTAAAAAAGATTCCCAATATGCTTATAATTTATCATTTTCTTATAATAGATTGTTGATTGTTAAAAGCTTACGATTGTATTTGGATTTCAAACTAACATTTCATTACGAAATTAGACTGAAAATTAGAATGGTATATGGATTGCCGTCAGATTTTCATGCGAAGGAATATCCAATTCATGATAAAAAACGGAACATGTATTGGAGTACCAGCTCAATAACTGAATTTCCATAATTATCAAAGACTTATTTTTTTTTTCACAAGTTCTCCGTCCTGTACCTGTCCATACCATTGGGTCATATTACGAAAAGGTCTCTATTTTTTCCTGTCTGTTTTAATTGAGTTATTTGAGTGTAATAGCAATTGATTACTTTTGAGAACAAATCAGAATTATTCCATTCATAATGCAGGTTGTCAGTGGGAGGGCCAATTTAATGCATTTTAACTAGCCCTATCCGAGACCAAATAATGAAATAAGGTGCGGAAATATAATGGATTGAAAAATATTAGATATAATCATTGTAATATAGAAATTCGTGACTAATTGACTGAACTCTTTATGGCAAAATATATTACACGTACCCATTGAAATCGATATTTGCATTTTTTTTTCTTTTTTTTTGCGGGTTTTTCATAGAGTTCAGGTTGTACTGACATAGTAAATAATCCCCTTTTCAGGAATGATCTATAGTGGGCGTAAAATGGATTAAAGCCCCTGTCATGGCTTCTATTTGAAATGGTTTCAAATGGATCTGCCATCCATGTGAAAAATAGGAAACCTCGTAAATATTTAACGTTTGCTTTGATGTAGGTTTTGTTTTTTTTACTAGCTATCGACATCTAAAATTTGGATATATTTGCACCCAGAGGTGATTCTCGAGATGATGGTCAACATAAAAATTTATGTTTCTGTGGGGAATTCATATAATAAGACCTTCAACAATGTATATATTTGAGGCATGGGAACGGACAAGCGATAATTAATAGCAATAAAAAAAATTCAAGTTTCTGTGTATTTAACAATGTATATATTTGAGGCATGGGCACAGACAAGCGATAATTAAGAGCAGTACAAAAATTTCAGTTTCTGTGTATTCAACAATGGATATATTTGAGGCATGGGAATAGACAAGCGATAATTAATAGCAATACAAAAATTTCAGTTTCTGTGTATTCAACAATGGATATATTTGAGGCATGGGAATAGACAAGCGATAATTAATAGCAATACAAAAATTTCAGTTTCTGTGTATTCAACAATGGATATATTTGAGGCATGGGAATAGACAAGCGATAATTAATAGCAATACAAAAATTTCAGTTTCTGTGTATTCAACAATGAATATATTTGAGGCATGGGAACAGACAAATGATAATTAATAGCAATACAAAAATTTAAGTTTCTGTGTATTCAATAATGGATATATTTGAGGCATGGGAACAGACAAGCGATAATTAATAGCAATACAAAAATTTAAGTTTCCGTGTATTCAACAATGGGTATATTTGAGGCATGGGCACAGACAAGCGATAATTAAGGCCAATAAAAGAATTTATGTTTCCATTGGAAATTCATGTAATAAGACCTTTTATTCAACGCTGGATATATTTGAGGCATTGGAAGAGACAAGCGATAATTAGTATCAATAAAAAATTGATGTTTCTGTGAGATATGCATATGATAAGACCTTTTATTCAACATTTGATATACTTGAGGTATAAAAACAGACACGTGATAATTTAATACCAGTTGATGAAATTGATGATTGTTTGAAATTCATATGATAAGACCTTCTATTCAACATTTGATATACTTGAGGTATAGAAACAGACACGTGATAATTTGATACCAGTTGATGAAATTGATGATTGTTTGAAATTCATATGATAAGACCTTCTATTCAACATTGGATATATTTGAGGCATGGGAACAGACAAACGATAATTATTATAAAAAGATAAAAAATCATGTTTCCGAAGGAAATTCATGTAATAAGACGTTTTATTCAACAATGGATATAATTGAGGCATGGGAACAGACAAGCGATAATCAATACCAATAAAAAAAGACTTTTCCGATACTGGGTTCATCCTTTCTTTTCCCAGAATTCCCAGTGCCTTAATAATTTCAATTGTTATCTCTGATTTTCTCGCAGCTTTATTTACTTTTCATTTCTTTATAGTATTCTCGCCTTCACTCTGATGTTTCATGTTACTCCTTCTACTGAAGGAACATTTTCCAGCTCTTCGCACTAATTCTCAGTATTTGATAGTTGCAAAAAACTAGTCTCCATCTTTTCTTGACTTCCTCATTAACAAAATAATCTTTAAATCTTCTCCTGACTCCCTCTGTCGAAATAGTCTTTAAATCTTCTCTTTACTTTCTCGGTAAAACTAGTCTTTCCATTTTCTCTTGACTTCCTCTGTAACAAAATAGTCTTCCAATCTTCTCTAGAATTCCTCTGTCAAAATAGTATTTCCATCTTCTCTTGACTTCCTCTGGAACAAAATATTCTTTCCATCTTCTCTTGACTTCCTTTGTAACAAAAGTCTTTTAAATCTTCCCTTGACTTCCTCTGTCAAAATAGTCTTTCCACCTTCTCTTGACTTCCTTTGTATGTAATAGTCTTTAAATCTTGTTGACTTCCTCTGGAACAAAATAGTCTTTCCATCTTCTCTTGACTTCCTCTGAAACAAAATAGTCTTTAAATCTTCTCTTGACTCCCTCTGTCAAAATAGTCATTCCATCTTCTCTTGATTTCCTCTGTAAAACATAGTCTTTAAATCTTCTCTTGACTTCCTCTGTAAAAATAGTCTT
>NC_090745.1:106429301-106444301 GCF_036898095.1 Palaemon carinicauda | reverse complement strand
TGCCATTGAGTTATTTTCTATTGAGGTTGTACTCCTTTTGGTGGAAAAAAAAGTTAAGTAAATATAAATATACAATTTGGTCAAAATTAAAATTTTTGGATCATAAATTATAGTCAGAAATAAATCAATTCTTTTTCTTATGGTTTGAAGGTTTAACATTTATAGTCATTTCTTTAGGAAGTGGATATGCTAGATTTTTGTTCTTGGGTCCTACCCTTCTTCCTTTTGGGTTTCTCCATGCTTGGAAATGCATTTGTTTATTTATAATCTTGTAATGCCATATTTGGAGCGGTTTCCGAAGAATTTTTTAGCACTATTCTTGATTACAAATGGTAAGCAAGCACTCTTATATTTGAAATATTTTAATCATAGCTTCACCAAACTCAAATATTTTGCGAAGGATATGTATTCACCCGTGTCTGTTTCTTGGTTTAGTTATGTGTTCGTTTGTTTGTGAGCAACTTTATGCAAAAACTACTGTGCCGATTATGACCAAACATGATAGGCATGTTGGGTATGACACAAAGATGAACCTGTAAAATTTTGGGTAAAGTACAAGACGCAGCATCACTTTTAAAATAATCGCAATGTTAATCAAATGAAAAACATTTTGAAAGTTTATTTTCTGTTTGTGAACAACATTACGCAAAAAGTACTGAACCAATTTCAACGAAACTTGGTGGACATGTGGGATATGACCCAAATATTATTTCTTTAGATTGTGAAGAGTACATCAAGGTACAAGTGGAATTAAAGAGGAAAATAAGACTGCTTGTCATGGCGAAGATATGTTTTCTACTGGGTGCCCCTGTATGTTTTCCATGGTGTAACAGACCTCGAAGTTGATTTAATCACAATTGCTTCTTTCATGAATTTTCAAGTTTGAAGCACCAAGTTTTTATAGTTTATATAGGAGATATTTATTTTGACGTTGTTACTGTTCTTAAAGTATTTTATTTTTTCTTGTTTCCTTTCCTCACTGCTATTTTCCCTGTTGGAGCCCCTGGGCTTATGTCGTCCTGCTTTTCCAACTCAGCAAGTAATACTACTACTAATAATAATAGGGTTGTAGGTCAGAGAAGGAATGTCGTGATAAAGGATGTCTGTAAGGATGAGTGTTATTTGATAAATGTAGGGCATTTATTCATACAGGGCAATTCTGCTTCCATCTGCAGAAGTCAGGGTTTTCCCCATGCCATCCTCAGAGGTCCAGGTCGTTTCTGCTGACTTGGAAAGATGGCCTGGACATTAAAATTCATCAGCAGTGTCTTTGTCTTTATGTTAACATGTTATCCTTAACTAAAATTAATTAATTCTAGTTAGCTGGATAGGCTAAGAACATGGGAATTCTGATTATGAATTCAGAGCCCCTCTTTCTTTTTGTAATTATGAGCTTTCTTGCTGTTTTCTATCATAGCATTAACAAAGAGACGTGTACAGAGAACCTAGTTCCTTCCAAGCAACGCCCTATTGATGGTGATGTTTCTTTCACTAAAAGCTTTCTTATATACAATTATAGGACATTAAAATTCATCAGCAGTGTATCCTTGTCTTCATGTCAACATGTTATCCTTAACTAAAATTGATTAATTCTAGTTAGTTGGATAGGCTAAGAACATGGGAATTCTGATTACGAATTCAGAGCCCCTCTTTCTTTTTGTAAGTATGAGCTTTCTAGCTGTTTTCTATCATAGCATTTACACAGAGACGTGTACAGAGAACCTAGTTCCTTCCAAGCAACGCTCTGTTGATGGTGATGTTTCTTTCACTAAAAGCTTTCTTATATACAAATATATAAAATAAATTTTTAATAATAATTTAGCTATATATTACTCGACTACAAACAAAACTCACTATAAAAATATTACTGTAAGATTGACATCGAGGATTCTGTATAAGAACGGATTAGGCTAAAAAAAACTTGTATTTTGGTTTTTATTCCATCGAGATATTCTATCGATATAATTTCTTTCTTTTATTCATATTTTTCCCAAACAAGCTTTAGCACATTGCTTTCCCTTTTAAACATTCCCCAAAGATAAAAACCTTCCCTAAAACTGTGCCACAGCCCAATACTTCCCACAACCGTCCTAAAATTATTCGGTCGCGTGGGTGAATATGAAATTATACCTGATGGATGGCATGCCCGTACGTCAGAGATCACCTGATGGGTAGCTTTTATCTCGAATGAAACACTTAGAGCCAGAATCCGAACAACGTCCCGAATAAAGGGTGTCAGGCGTGAAGAATGATGCATGATCTGTCGCAGTAAAGCAAAAGGCTCCGTTTGCTTTAGGCTCTTGCTCGGGTTATTTATCAAGTGGCCTTGTCTCACATCCAGTTATTTATCATAGAAATTCAGGACTTGACGTTTGTCATTAAGAGCTAGTTTATTTATTGTGCTAAAATTCAGGACACGACTTTTGTCTGTTACTCCTGTCGCATTAAAGATTCTCCTTAGTTTCATATATTTTCTTCATTCGTACAATTTCATCCTGAAAAGTAAGCCTTTTAGAAATTAGAATAATTTATAATACTAAGTAAAATCGTTCTAATTATAGGAACCCTGAATAGGATTATTTTAACTGTAAATTTCATTCGGCTAATGACTATGACTCGGCTTCACTTATTTCGTGGTAATTATGATAATTTTGGCTTGGCTAGAACTGTATGATTTAAATGGCCTCTTTTGATTTTAGCTTCGAGCCCTTCAATCTACACCAGTAGTGGTTAGAATTTAATATTTTCGAGTAGTTAAAAATATGCATATTGATCGGAACCTTTCAACTATTTTTGTATGAACACATACAAAGGTATGCATATCCGCAGAACACCCCTTTATTTATGTCTTTTCTAATATGTTCTTTAAAGTTTCAGCGTTAATTGTTGTCAGATGATAGCTGATATTAGCCTATAGATACCCACCCCTTATTACTATTCCTCTTCAAGCATTGTTTGGCATCTTGATCATGGGCGTGTTATTATTATTATTATTATTATTATTATTATTATTATTATTATTATTATTACTTGCTAAGCTACAACCCTAGTTGGAAAAGCAAGATGCTATAAGCCCAAGGGCTCTAACAGGGAAAATAGCCCAGTGAGGAAAGAAAATAAGGAAATAGATAAACTACAAGAGTAGTAATTAACAATATCTCGTTTGACTTGGAAAAAACATTGGTTTCCCCGTAAAGCAGATACCCTTTGGTGAGAGGGGACACCTTAACGTGGTGAAATAGTTTGCTTATCGTCGTGATCAGCAAAGCTGTATTAGTCAGGGCCACCCTTACTATGTTGGTTTGCTCTGAGCGATCAGACGATAATCTCCCACCATCGCCTATCCGCAATGGACTGCGTGGTGATGATAACTGGCCAAAACCCAGACATGAATTGACGTGCCTGAGGCCTTTGTCCTGCAGTGGACTAGAAACAGCTGCATTTTCTTATGTGTGTATTTACTGTATGTTTGTAGATCATTGTAGGACTAAGTGCCTCAGATATGTCTTTATTTGTGTTTGGGGTTTGGCCAGTTTTCCTCACCATGTTTGTCTGCTCACTAATAGCAAACCAACTAATATGGGGCTCTGACTAGTACACCTTTGCTAATCACGACAATACGCAAACCCTTTCACCGCATTAAGGTATCCCCACCCAGAAAGGGATATATATATATACATATATATATATATATATATATATTATATATATATGCATATATATATAATGTGTGTGTAGAATATATATACATAAAGTATATATATGTGTGTGTATGTGTGTGTGTGAACTTCATATATCCCCGAATATGTTTTATCATGAAATTTTCCCTATAGTGTCACATAAAAGCTTTTATTTTTTCTAATATGTCCTAATTTCTAATCATATCCCTGGAAATGTGGAAAGAATTACATTCCGGTTGTGTGAAAAAGGGAACGAGAAATATTGAATTAGAAAGTGCAGAGTTAATATTCGTTCTCAGAAATATAAGACAAAGTTGAATACACAATCAGTTTTCATAGATTTAACGATGATCAACTAAAGGAATTTTCTTTTTTCGTATTGTTGTTATTACTCTGTTCTTAAAATAAGAATAAAAACTCTTGCCATAAGTAATGTGGGTTCACATCGAAACCGCATATTAATGTTTTATCATTTAATACAGTTTAGTTATTTAAAAGGTCTCTTGATTTTAAATTGAATGGAAATCTCAAATGGATTTTTTTTCATACTCCATTAACGATATGAAACCTTTTAAAGATATGAACCCTTTGATGAGAGTTTTTCTTTTTCTCTGGAGGGGCACTTACTGGTTATGATGAAATGTTAGACCGTGGATCATATTTTATCATTTCATTTTAGATTTATAATTTGAAAACATTTCTTTTCACAGGACGATACTAGATCCTTTGCATTCAAGTTAGATTGGCATAAAACCACTAACTGGATTTATCCATACCCTATACTTTTATTCTGTACTAAGGCTTAGGTGGCCTGTTAGTAACGTCCTTATCTGGTGATCGCCAAACTAGGGTTCGAGTCCCGCTCAAACTCGATAGTTCCTTTGGTCACCGTAACCTCCTCAACCTTGTAGGCTAAGGTTGGGGTGTTTGGGGGAGCCTTATATGTCTATCTGCTGAGTCCTCAGTAGCCATTGCCTAGCCATCCTTGGTCCTAGCTTGGATGGAGAAGGGGCTTGGGCGTTGATCATATGTATATATGTCCAATCTCTAAGGCATTGTCCTGCTTGATAGGGCAATGTCACTGTCCCTTACATCTGCCATTCATGAGTGGCCTTTAAACCTAATGGGTTAGAAATTAGATGTTTTTACTTGCAACGGATGACACATTTTACTCGGGTCCAATTGAGTTGTAACATTATGAAACTTTTTCTTTATATTAAGCCCATTTAGATCTCTGATATTCGTGTATAGGGGGCCTATATGAACATGGTTTTACAAGGTAATGCCACTCAGAAGAATTCATTATGTAGATCATGGTTTTCCCAAATATTGTATCTTCGTTGTAGATGACTGGTCTTAATTTAGTACTTTTTCATCGTATCAGTTGGCTAGTGTTGATGGGCAAGGTTGCATTGCCATAGTCCCCAAATAAAGATTATAATGATTACATTATTTTGTTATAAAAAGTTGCGGTTTATAATCATTTACAGTTTCATATTACTGCTGGTTTGATTCTCTCTCTCTCTCTCTCTCTCTCTCTCTCTCTCTCTCTCTCTCTCTCTCTCTCTCTCTCTCTCTCTCTCTCTCTCTCTATTTATATAACATAATAACCTCTCTCTAACCCATTGCGACATCCACCAGATTCCAACGGTCTGTTACACGTTTAAAATCATAGATGATAGAAATGTTGTAATGTCTATATTTTTCGGCTATTTGCCATATTTTCCGTCTTCGTTTCTGTTTCTTGTTTTTTATGGGGGGGGGAGGCCTGTTGTCGAATCCAACCAAGCAGTTATTACTGTTTCACCCTTAATAGTTTTGCGTGTATAGTTATTGATAACACAAATTGAGTTAATATAGAATTCTTTCATCGCATCAATAATAGGCAGTGTTGCAATGAGAAAATGTGTATGTTCTGTTATTTTATGTAGGTTCGAAAAGCATTGGACAAATTTTTATATGAAAAATTATTGAGGGACAAATCTGTTTTATACAGAAGATTTAATAGTACCTTTATTTTATGTTGAAATTTATACATTAGCCAACAGACCCTGGTAAATAAAAAAAACTAGAGGGGCACTCAGTAGAGCGCAGACCTCCGCTGCGGCAGCTTATTTCTTGACCTTTTGCTGGACCTTGACCTTGACCTTTGACTTTAACATTTATAAATTGGCGTGGATTTTCATACACTCAAATTTGAACCAAGTTTGAAGTCTCTGTGACAACGATGTCCAAACTTATGGCTGATTACGTGAATTGGACATTTTGCTTGACCGTGGCCTTAACCTTTGATCTTGACCTAAAATTTATCAATTTCCATCTTTTTACATTACAGTTGATCTTTGCGACTTTCATTACTCTGCGATTGAAATTGTGGCCAGGAAGCTATTCACAAATAAAAACACGCACAAAAAGGGGGCTAAAACATAACCTCCTTCCAACTTCGTAGGCGGAGGTAAAAAGAATGCTCACTGCCTAATAGCTTTTGCAGACAATAAAAACAAATGTAAATATTTATAACGCGGTTGATATTCATAGCAACGAATAGGCCTGTATGGAAAATAATAAAAAGAAATATTCCATGATATTCGCTCTCAATTCAGGCTAAAGTGCAAAATATAGTTTTTATAGTATAAGAAAAATTATGATTTCCTCACCTGGCAGGATGTCACACCTGTGCTATGGGACTTGGTGTCAGTTTTGTCGTGCTGTTGATTGACAGATGTCAGTACTTGGTGCTATTTGACAACTTTTATCTTTATTTCATCATTCTTTATATTCTTTCCTCCTCGTCTCTGGTGACACTTGACCTTCGCTGTTGTGACATCCGTTATATATATATATATATATATATATATATATATATGTATGTATATATATATATATATATATATATATATATATATATATATATATATATATATATATATATGTATATTTCCTATGTGTGTGCATGTATAATTATGTATGTATGCATTCATATATATATATATATATATATGTATATATATATACATATATATATATGTATATGTATATGTATATATATATATGTATATGTATATGTATATATATATATATATATATATATATATATATATATATATATATATATATATATATATATAATATTTGGGCGTTTGCTTATGCATCTACAGTATATGCTCATGTATATTATAACGTATAACAACTTATATACCTCTGCTACTTCCTTTTCACGATTTTTTTTTCTAAACTGAACATTATATGGGTGTGCATGTAGTTTAAATAGAATAGGAATACTTCAGTAATAATACTCTTATTTACATCAATAGAAATGATTCACTTAAGCAGTTGGTCAAAAACGTTTTCATGTTTTTTTTTGGGGGGTCAAACACGTTTTTTTTTTCTTTTTTTGAAAGTAGTCACGTGTTGTTCGACCTTGGCATTCACCTTGAATACATGCATATTTCCGTTCTCTGTCCTTTGATTCCTTTAATTAACCTGTCACGTGTGACCTACCTTGGCAGTTCAATATCCTGGCAATGCCGTTCCCTGTCGAACATTAACAAAAGGATTCGACCTTGCCTTTTATTGTTTTCTCTTTATCCCTCACTTGTATGTCCAATTAAGTGGTGGGTTACAATAACATTGGTATAGTGCTTTATTCTAACTTTAATTTCACCTTTGGAATTTATAAACTATGTGTCGTTACATAGTTAACACATGACTGACCTATTTAACGTTGTTGCTTTAATATGTTTTTTTATTCATAAATTCTTTTATTTACTTTAATTCATTTTTCTATTTCCTTTCCTCACTGGGCTGCTTTCCCGTTGAAGCCTTTGGCCTAAGAGCATTCAAGTTTTCCAATTAGACTTGCAGCTTGGATAGTTATACTAATGATTCAAAGTTTTTCAGTGAAATTCAGTGGATGATATTTACCATAAAATGAAGAATTGTTCCTTCGAATGGGTTCAATACCTTTAAACAGGCTTGATACGACATTGGGGAAATTGTGGGATTTTCTGCTTGAAAATGTGAAAGGAACGATCTGGCCTGATATAAAGGAAAGTGTTTTTTTTTTTTTTTTTTTTTTTTTTTTTTTTTTTTTTTTTTTTTTTTTTTGAATTGTCAAAAATAAAAGTTATCCGGAGGCAGTACTTTGAACATGGGTTGGGAATAAAAAAATATGTTTGGAGAGAGAGAGAGAGAGAGAGAGAGAGAGAGAGAGAGAGAGAGAGAGAGAGAGAGAATAATGCTAGTATACAGAAGAATTATACATACACACACACACCCACACACACACACATATATATATATATATATATATATACATATATATATATATATATATATATATATATATATATATATGATTGTGTAGGTATGTATATATAGAATACATATGTAGTGCGTGTATATTTATATATATATATATATATATGTATATATATATATATATATATATATATATATATATATATATATATATATATATATATATATTCATATTCATATATATACAAGTTAAAAAGCATGGCGGAAGAGAGACTGGCTTACTATTAGCGTACCTTAATCACCCTTTTTGATGCAAATGCCACATTTCATAACGGGCTTGAAGTAAAATACAGTCAGTAACTATTAGAATTTGTCATAAATTATTCGTATCCATTAAAGAGTATAAACTCAATTCTTTAAGGGTTCAAAACGCTCTTAGATATTAGACTAGATTGTGTAGGTCAGACTCCCAGGGTTTGTTGCAATATCCAAAGCATCGGTTTGAGGGATGGGGGTCAGTATCCGCCCTTCAATTGCAATAGCATTCTTGCAATCAAACGGCCATATGTTAGTTTGATTATTGTTTTGGGTTAATCAACTTCTGTCAATTTTTTCTTTAAGGTAAACTAAGGTTTTGAAGTGTGATTACTTTATCTAATAATAATGGATATTGTTTGTATTTTATCAACTTGTCTCTTGTAATGAAGTTTATTAACAAAATCGGATATATATTTTGTTAGGTACTTCAACTTTGTAACTGTTTTAGTCATAATTCTTTGAAAGAAGTGACTAAGATTTGATTTGGTCAGCCGTGAAGTCTGTAACTTCAACCACGCCCCTAGCACAGAGAGAGAGAGAGAGAGAGAGAGAGAGAGAGAGAGAGAGAGAGAGAGAGAGAGAGAGAGAGAGAACCTTCAGTCAGGGAAGAGGAATCACTTAGGCTTAGGGCTATGTATTATCGTAGTTGCGATACCTTTTAGTATAGTCTTTCCCTAAGGAAAAAAGCACTTTAGACACGGCTCAAGTCAGCTCTATATATTTTATTTAGATATGTTTTCGTCTTTTAAGTTACTCGTCTTAAATTTTTCTTCCTTTTTATAGATTTTTTTTTCTTTTATTTCTCTTTTCATTATTAAAATTCTTCCTATTTACGAATTTTGGTTTTTTACCCGAGATATGGTTCGCAATTTTCTTCTTATCCAATTCTTATTACTTAGTTAATATTTTATATTTATATTTTATAACATTTTGCTTATTCCTAAATACAACACAAATTCTGAATATTTGAAGTGTACTGTAGTATTAATTTTAATGTAGTCTGTATTAAAGGTTTAAAGGCCGCTCATGAATAGCAGAGTCAAGGAACATGGACATTATCCTAGCAAGCAGGACAATGCCTTGGAGACTGACCATAGCTAGGACCAGGGAGAGCCAAGTAATGGCTGCTGAGGACTCATCAGGTAGATCTATAAGCTCCCCAAACCCCCCATACTTATCTCAAAAGGATGATGAGGTTACAGGCACTAGAGGAACTAACGAGTTTTAGCGGGTATTGAACCCCTGTCTGGTAATCACCAGTCAGGGACGTTACCAATAAGGCCATAATAACCCTGTAATGCAATATTGTCTTCAAACCGACTTATTAAAGCTTCTGCGTCTAAAGTAAATGTGCTGTAATCGAGATATGAGTTGTTAAATATTTGACATCAAATGATTTTTACGCTCGGATCATGGATTCTGCTTCGATAGACTGCCGCTCACACCAAGCCTCTATGATTTGTTGCAACCTTGATTATATATAGCAAGGCTGCTAGTAATACTTCCAGTGCCTCTATTTTATTCGGATCTATGATTGAATTTGGGTTTATATATACTAATGGTGAATTATACGTTATATGTACATAATTTTCCTCTTACCTCATGTTCACTGCGTAAGCTATAATCTAACTAACTGAAATTTACGAAGCCTTTAGAATAAGGTCTTATTCTACCTTTTGGTTTTTAAGATGTTAGAATAACCTGAAGGCATTTGATGCTTAAGTTAGTACACTTCTAGCTAAAGACAGTATTTATATTTTTCTCGTTTGAGAAAAAGTTTTTCTTCTAAAAAAAAATATTTTTTTTTTCGATTCTAAGTTGAAGAATTTCCTTCTCTGTGGAGCAATTACTTTTGATCCAGTCTCGCATGCGACAATTATTATGAGCCTCTTCAGGTGTTTTCTTTTCAGTGTATTGTAATATCTTTTCTTCCAGTGAATGTTTTTTTTTTTTTGTAAGTTTCATTTCTGAAAAGTTTGAAGTTACTCTGTAAATTGTACATCATTCATTATTATAGCTGATTTGCGCTTTCTCTCTCTCTCTCTCTCTCTCTCTCTCTCTCTCTCTCTCTCTCTCTCTCTCTCTCTCTCTCTCTCTCCTATATATATATATATATATATATATATATATATATATATATATATATATATATATATATATATACATACGGTACACACTTATGTTTATAAATATATATATATATATATATATATATATATATATATATATATATATATATATATATATATATATATATATATATACAATTATACATATATACGAGAGAGAGGAGAGAGAGAGAGAGAGAGAGAGAGAGAGAGAGAGAGAGAGAGAGAAAGCAGTTCATTAAGAAGCATCGTGGTATGCAATGATTTGTGTCATTTACACTGGTACCAAATTTCCACATCGCCTGGAAAGTAAAAGCATCACTTTTCACAAATTACGCGTTCCACAAGAATCCTTCGCGTAAAAGGCGTAATTAAATACGCACAAGCGACTCCCCCCTCCCTGTTAATAATGTGCTTGGGGGAAAATGCCAAATATTGACCTTTGACTTTCTTTTGCAAGTCTCGTCAATTCTTCTCGTGTCTTTCTTGTCCCTGAGGAAATAAGATTGGAGGTATGTCAATTACGAAGAGGAATTCAAATTACGGACTTCAAGGTCGAAAGGAATGGAATTACGGACTTCAAGGTCGAAGGGAAAGGAATTACGGACTTCAAGGTCGAAAGGGAAAGGAATTACGGACTTCAAGGTCGAAAGGAAAGGCTGCCCTTATGAGTGCGATGTGTATTTCTGAAGAATTTTTTAAATGCAGTTTTCAATTGTGTTGTATACGGTGTTATTTGCTTTATATAACTATAGTCCATTTCTTTTAGCGATGCATATTTGCACTGACTCGCGGCAGTGCCCTTTTTGCTCGGAAAAGTTTCCTGATCGCTGATTGGTTAGAATTATCTTGTCCAACCAATCAGCGATCCGGAAACTTTTCCGAGCTAAAAGGGCACCGCTGCGAGTCAGTGCAAATATGCATCGCTAAATGAAATGGACTATAATATATTATAATAGTTGATTCTACATTCATACTTTTAGAGCGCATATAGACAGACATTTTAGCTATTTTGATGTCAGATTCGCACCAATATGCGAACAGTATTTTAGTTGGTAAGATAAAATTTTAACGATGAGCTGAAAACGCGTGTAAACGTGGCCGTATTACCCAGTTTTACAAACTAAAAAACCAGATTTTTAGTTTTATTGACCTAAATATAGAATTTCAATGTGTAAGTGATTCTGCCTGAGGGTTTTCCCCACTTTCAATATCACGTTGCAGTAATCGATATCCACCTATTTCATAGAAAGTTATTTTTTTCTCTTTAGGCATATCTCTGAACATAAAATCATTCTTAACACTAAAACCGTCAAGACTTTTCTTAATATGAATTGTTTCAGTTCCATACAAGTGTAAAAATCTCTGGAATTCTCGTTCCGATTAAACTTTCTGAGATTTCCATTTTTTCCTGGTTAATATAATATTCTTATCTTAGGTACAGTTGGACACGGGAATTCTTGGCACACCTCGCTCCAAGAAGTACATCCTGTCACACCCTTGCTGCACGGCGAGTAACCACAAAGCTAGTGCAAGGAGAGATGGCATAGGGGGTGGGCGGGGCTACACACGTGTGAGAGAGTGCACTTCCTCAGAGCGAGGTGTAGCAGGAAAACCTGTGTCCAACTGTACGTTTATACGGAACTGCGATTTATAAAGGGCATTCTATTGTCGCCTTCACATGACTCTTAGAGTCTAGACGGAAAATAAACTTGACTGCTTTTCCTATTTCCAAGGTTTCGTACACTGACCTAGATTTTTATATGAGTAGCATCCTAAATCCCAAGTCTGAATATTTCTGAAATGGTAAATAGCACACTTCATGGTCTCTTATGACTTGCTTTACTGCTGTTTGAATGCCCTGAAGGCATCATGCCTTATGAATTATGTGATGAGTTAACTAATGTTTTTAAAAGTATCTTCAGTGATATTTATGGTCCTAGGTCTCATAGTATGCTCGTGTATGTGTTTGAGTATCTAGGCCTAGTGCAATTACCGGTAAATGATTCTGGGATGAAATCTTCGCCCTTCCTGCCGACTACGCCATTCTGTTGACTACGAAAATATAGCTTATTACTAAAGAAGTACAATGCGATTTGATATAACCGGCCCGTTCCGATTCGCCTAGCCCAGAAAATCAGTTAATCTCAATAGTATAGGTTTTGAATATCATGACTACTAGATTCACCGCTTACACATACACACACATATATTTATATATATATATATATATATAATATATATATATATATATATATATATATATATTATGTATATATATATATATATATATATATGTGTGTGTGTGTGTGTATGTGTGTGTGTGTGTGTGTGGAGTATGATATATATATATATATATATATATATATATATATATATATATATATATATATATATATATACATATACATATACATATATATATATATATATATATATATATATATATATATATATATATATATATATATGTGTGTGTGTGTGTGTGTATGTGTGTGTGTAGCCTATGCACGTGCGCCTGTATATAACCGATGAAAAAGCTTCAACAAAACGCTCTTGGAACGCTTTGTAGATATTTCTTTTATGGAGTAAAAATCTCCATTTACAACAACGTCGTATCCTAAATACATGTCAAGTGTGTTGGAGTTTATTGTTCTCTGTGGTTCCAGGACTCGTGTGTCTGGGTGCCATTTCATCCTCTGGCGACGAGTGACGACGCCCTGGATTTTCTGTGTCAGATTGTGGCTGCTGCGTCGTTTTGTTTGTTCGCTGTCCTGTGTCTTTGCTAGGGATGACGTTGCTGTCATGGGTGGAGGTTCGTCTTTGTTTTCCTTGTCGTCTTGCTGTCCCAAGCGTTTCTGTTTATTTTAGATGTTAGTTCGGAGTAGGTTTTGTTTTTCAATGAGTTACGTCGTGTCTTGAATGTTTTTTTATTTATTTATTTATTTATTTATTTAGTTATTTATTTTTTTAAGATTAGAAGTATAAATGATTGTTTGTATATGAATACGATTTTTGTTTGTGGTGTTAAGTATATTTACAGTATATTTCGTTTCATAATAGATTATTGCTGAATGAGAATGAGCCTTTTTCAATGTAAGGATTTAAACATTAAAAAGAAAGGAATTGACCTAATTTGGCACTGTAAAAACAAGCATGTGAAAAGTTTCAAACTCTTATATTGGTGCAAATTTTCCCTTCACGACTATTATTGCATTATCTGCAAACATCAGTTATTCTAAATCAAACTATTAATGTCAGTTATTTCCCCTCAACTTATAACTAAATTTTCAGATGGTTCTTCGACATTTTCCATCACACAAGTAGTAAATAAACATGGATTGATATACATGCATACTGATAAAACCACTTTTATACGAAACCAGTCGCTCACATCAACATATTCTAACATAAACTTCTCATCTTAAAACATTTTGATCTTACCTTTAGTCTAACTCACATTGCCCCTCTCATCAAATTTATCAAAAGTCTTCTCTATATCCATATATGCCATTCACACGTTTCGGGTACTTTCAGACTTCTCACACACCTGCTGGAAATATAACGCTAGATCCCCATCGCGATCCATGGAAAAAAATACAAATTGCTTTTTCCCAACATATCCCTGTTACTATTTTCCACATTTTCAATTAACGTCTTCCCATATACCTGTCTGTATCACCTTCATTCTACTGCAGAGAAAATGGCTATTTCGTTAGTCAATTTCCCTGGAACCTCTCCTTCAACCAGACGTGTATTGTACGTCTTATGCCAACAGCTCTCTTCTTTTCATATCCATCCTGCAGGATCTCACTCGTGATCCCAATCGTCTCTGTTCTTTTCCACTCTTCTACGTTTTAATCGCTTCTAAACATGCTCAACAGTCGTTTCCCCCGATTCCATTAATCACTTCGATGCTTACATCATCCAAGTAGGCCTAGGTCTATGATTATTTTTTTTTCTAGATTAAGCTATTCTCCAGAATACCTATCCAATCGAGTGAAAGCTGCATTATTTTCAGACAGAATTGATTTCCATTAAATGGTTTACTATATGATTTGTTTATTCGTTAACCTCTTTCTCCACATTGCTCATCTCTAGTAAGATACTCCTCTCTTGAAAGCACCTGCTCTGTAATCTCCATGCCTTTCCTTTATAGCCATCTTCTTGACTACCTATTCACTATGTTTTCCGGTGTAATATATTCTCTATACGTAAACATCGCATAAAGACTCGATAGGAATAGATAAACGTCTGCCAGAATATCTTGGAGCCCACGTTCACTCTACCTTCTTGGGAGATTAAGACGCTATTCATTTTCCAGAGTAGGCTACCTGTTGGGAGCTATCCGTCTTCCATGTCGAAGGCTATGAATTTACTTTGAGCTACGTTGATGATATAAATTGGATATTGATGAATATATAGCTTTATTTATTCATTTAATGGAAAATTGTTTGTCATAGTCGGGCTGTAAAGTGCTTTTTACCGTAGTTTACTAGTAACGTATGGCTACTTTGTGTATGGGATATCAAAGTGAACTGTTCAAGTGATATCACTATTATAATATGCGTTAACATATTCCTTCATTCATTTCAGTATAAAAATACAAGAGTGCCATTGGACGTGGTGTCGAC
>NC_090745.1:106426772-106428801 GCF_036898095.1 Palaemon carinicauda | reverse complement strand
ATTGATGAATATATAGCTTTTATCATTTAATGGAAAATTATTTATTTCATAGTTAGGCTGTAAAGTGCTTTTACCGTGGCATACACAAGAGCGTATGGCTACTGTGTGTGCTGTATATAGAATTTTAATGCTTAAGTGACATCACTACTAAAATATGCGTTAACATATTCGTTCATTAATTTCAGTATGAGAATACGAGAGTGCCATTGAACGCGGAGTCGACTTCATTCCCTGCTTCTTATGTAAGTACCCTGTTTTATTGTACTTTATTTCTGTGCACATTTCAAGGTACTTTTGTATCTACCAGATAATCAGTTTTGTTCTAAGTATTTTTGTTTTGGTGATTTCTTGTTGATAGATCTATTGGAGAATGCTAAGATTATTGATTGAATGTTTTGTTTATTTTTTCATTGCGTCAGATGATAGGAAAAGGGTCTGAATATATCAGTATAAGTGTGCGTCAAGTATAAATTTTCAACTTGTTAAGGGTTTCAACAACTATATCCTGGTATAAATTGCTTAATTTCTACTTTTTCTTTAAAGTAAACCCTGCTTCAAACCTAGCCAATAATCCTGTACTGTTCGGAGTTTATATAAGTTTGCACCACTAGTTGCAGCTAGGGGGTTTCTCTGGCTATTGCTTTTCATAGGACTAGTTTCACTTTGGTTGGGGCATGGGGAAAACCTTCCGATCGGGCCTAGAATTGCTCTAGTCTTATTTTAACTTGGGTTGAAACATGCACAGTACTGTTGCCAGGTGTTGTGGGCTTATTTATTTCTATAGCTCCATATTTCTGCAAAATACTAGCAGTACTCCCACTGACTGTCATTTGAATTTTCACTGTATTGTTTTTTTTTTTCTGTTTTTTTTCCCATTTATCTGTTTACTGGAGCTCTTTTTCTATTTATCCCTGCTCCGTCAGAGCATACTACATGTACCATGTCATCCTAATTGTTTTTTTTGTTTTTTTTTGTTTTTTTATTATTATAGTATGTCCATGCATATTGCGACTAGTAAGATTGAACACCCAGCAGTATTATGAAAGTTGAGAATTGTTTAGTTCTGCAAGAACTGGTAAACCTGAGTTGCCAGTTGGTGAACTGAATTGGGAGTTAGTTTGTTTTGAATAGTAGGCCAGTGTGCCAACCCTTATCAAAGGCTGTACTATACGTCTCATGTTACAAATGATGTTTTTTTTTTTTTTTGTTTTTTTTTTGTTTTGTCTTGCTGTCTCTTAACACATGGATTAATTGTTGTTCCACTATTATATTATTGTGATCTAAGCAATGTAACAGTCTTTGGGATCACATTTTCATGGAGTTTCAGTGCAAGTTTAAGTAGCCGATTAGTTTATAATTCTTGGGGTCAGTGTGATCTTTGTTCTGTTTTCCGGGAAAGTAATTTTAATGTTTGCATTAATATTTACAAGTATTTCATTATATTTGTACTAATTCTATCCTGCTTAAGACTGGAGCTTTATTTCTAGTTTTATTTATAGTCGTATTAATTCTCCTATAGTTATTAACACTAGTAATGGATGTTCTTTAGGCAATGATTTCAAATATTACTTAATTCTAAAATTGTCCCCGAGGTCAGCTGTCCTCATGGAAGATGGTGGTTTGTGGTTGTTGTTTTTTTTTTTTTTTTTTTTTTTTTTTTTTTTTTTTTTTTTTTTTTTTTTTTTTTTATCACACATTTGCTATTGCATCCTTTTGATAATTTTGTATTTCCCCCAAAAATGTGCTGGGTCCCCTTAATATTCAGCCACTAATTCCACCTGTATCTTCCATATGCTGTGTTGGTATTTCTTTATAAGTATTATTATTTTCTTCATAAGTAAATTCAGCATTGTTAGGCTTGGTGTTTCAACGTTGTATTGTGCAGTTATTAATATTCAAATCTGCGCCATTGTTTTTTTTTTTCTTAGTTGGGTTATAGTACTGTATTATAATATTACTTGACTTGTGCCACATTGTGCTGGTTGCATTCTGAATTACTCCCAGTAATTTAATTGTTTTCTTATCTCTA
>NC_090745.1:106416772-106419272 GCF_036898095.1 Palaemon carinicauda | reverse complement strand
GATAGTAATAATAATAATAATAACCTGCTCTTAAAAGTTCAGATATTCTATCTTTCATGATGCAATCTCCTTCGCTATTCTACCAATGTATTTCATGAACATCCATGCAAAGTGTAGCATTATCCCCTTTGCCTTCAAATTTTTTGCATAAACCTTTCTGAGAAAAGGAGTTAGGGGATCGGAAGCTCTAGAATCGATGAGAGTAAGATTTGCATGAAAAATCAGAGCCAAAGAATATGGTCTTTGTGTATGATTTAAGTTTTTTTTTTTATTGTTTTCTATTCTTACACTTTCTGGAGGTATCGAGATAAAAATCTTGGACCAGCGCATCAGTGACATCTAATGTTGCATCGAGAAAGTATGATAATTTCATTATCTTGAAAAACTTTCTAAGTACAAACGTACACTATATATATATATATATATATATATATATATATATATATATATATATATATATATATTATATATATATATATATATAAATATATATATATATATATATATATATATATATATATATATATATATATATATATATATGTGTGTGTGTGTGTATATATATATATATACGTATACATATATATATTATATATATGTATTATATCATATATATTATATATATGTATTATATCATATATATATATATATATATATATATATATATATATATATGTGTGTGTGTGTGTATATATATATATATACGTATACATATATATATTATATATATGTATTATATCATATATATTATATATATGTATTATATCATATATATATATATATATATATATATATATATATATATATATATATATAGATTTATATATATATATATATATATATATATATATATATATATATATATATATATATATATATATATATATACTGTATATATATCATATATATATCATATATATATACATATATATATATATATATATATATATATATATATATATATATATATATATATATATATAACTTGTGTGTATTGTATAATTGATTTGAGTTACAGGCAAAATTTATCTCGGGCAGAGTGTGTTCAGCCCCCCACCCCACCCCAGAGGAGAATGATCCCTTACGCTCAAGTTGATAACGTGTTTTCAAGCTCATTGACTTTGGCTTGCAAGCAGCGTTGCCAACTGTTTCTCTATTGCTAAACACGACGTTAGACGTCTCCTCAGCTTTCCATGAAATGTTCCGGAGTTAGTAAAGCCAACTGTACTACTACGGCTACTGGCTTCAATTCATGAGCGAGCTGGAATTCTTGACAAAAAATTCTGTTAGAATCCAACGGGCCTCTGTTGACCTGCAAAGTGTATCATGTACCTATACAATTTCAGTGGGTTTAACCTTAAAAAAAAAAAATACCAATGGGCCAGCAACGTCCACCCAAAAAAGCTGCCTGTGATTGGAAGGTTAATACTACCCTGGAGCTATCTAAAATAACAAGGAAAGTCTTATGGACAAAAAAGAAAAAAGAAAAAAAAGAAAAAAAAATCAATAGAAATAAAAAGTTGTCCGAATTAAGATTATATTCACGTATATGCAAGAGTAACTTTCTTAAATAGATCTACACGGAAATTTTCGTAGAGAAACTGTGTCGATGACATAAACTAACTGGTTCTTACCAGAAATATGGATCTCTTCCAGATTCTGCTTTTTCTTTCACAATCTTTTCTTGGTCCACTACTTCCTTTCAGTCAACCTCTTCGGCATGAAATTATAAATCCTATTACAACATTTTTGTTTGTTAAAATAAGTAGCTTTTTATAATAGGGTCTTTTATATTTCATATTCAAAGTTTGAAGAGTAACTCGTGAAAGTTAAAAAAAGTGTGTTTTTGTATAGAAAATAATCCTAAATAGTTCCTAAAAATGTAGTAGGTCATCATTTGAATGGGACACTTAAGGTTCTTTCTTTCTCAATATGATTCCTTAAGTGAATCTCATAAAACTATAAAGAAAACTATAACTACTTGATCGAGAAATTGAACTATCCTTTAAAACGTGATCGGTTTGAACTTGAAAAGTCCCCGAAAAATCCTTTTAGGTGAAAATCTTTGACATGGAAATGCGTCCTTATAGAAAACAATCCTTAGGTATAGTCCTTACAGAGCTTCTGAAAATATAGTAAGTCATCTTTTTCAATATGATTCCTTAAATGAATTAACTCATAAATTTACAAAGAAAATGTGTCTACTTGATAGAGAAATTGAATAATCCTTTCAACCCTGATTGCTTTGAACTTGAACGTTCCAAAAAAAATCCTTCAAGGTGAAAATTTACGAGATGGAAACTCGTCCTTTTTCGTCTCACGTGTTCTATACACGTTTGAAGGGTCACGCGTCGTCCGCTCCTATGGACGGACCCCGATGTTATTGGATTCCCTAAAATCCTTCGCAGGGACTCGCGAGGGAAAGCTGTCCGTCAACACTTGAGACAAAATGCGAAGGGATCATGTCGCTCCTTCGAGGCAGATAGAGGGGATAAGGAAG
>NC_090745.1:106409272-106411772 GCF_036898095.1 Palaemon carinicauda | reverse complement strand
AATCGTTGGACATGTATTGTTGGATGGACTCTCGCAGACTTCCGCCTTCGTTTTTTTTATCAGATTATGTTCAGATCCTCGAGGTGTTTACGGAAGAGCTGTTTTCGACCAGCACCTTCGCCGAGGGACCACCTTACGCGAAATGCGTAAGTTTGTGTAGCATTTAAGAAATCCCATTGCATCGTATCCGGTATAGTTTGATATAAATATGATAAAACTAGCTGGCACGTGACTACTATTGTCTGTATAAAAATAACATACACAATTTATTGACTACGACCTCCCACGATATCGTTTGGTTACAATATACGGAAATATCATTCTGCTCCTAGAGCAAGAATCATATTTGCATAGGGACAGCTGGGCAAAAGAATATTTTTACAAATTAGAATTTTTCTTTTTTATTTCGTCCCCCTCTTTTCTACCACACTTAACTTTTCCCGCTTTGCTATTGAAGAAATCTTAATTCTACAACACCAACAACAGCCATTGTGCTGACATCACGTTTTTCCTTCATGTTAATAGTCGCATGGTTATTTGGCTTCCATTCAAATTATTGTAATCTGCGGTTTATTGTGGAAGTTTTTGCAATCTTTCCTGTTTACCTTATTCCTAAGTCTGTCTTCCAAGTGTTTTTATAAACCCCATCTTTATTTCTTTCCCTTTTCCTTGTTTTCTGTGGCGGAAAACTCGAGTTATTTTGTTCCTAAAACAAAATTCAACCATGGATAATTATTGTACAATTTACTGAAAGTGTGGGATCTTTTGTAATCTCCCGTTTACTTTATTCCTTCAGTCTGTCTTCCAACTCTTTTCATAAACCCCATCCTTATTTCTTTCATTTCTTTTTCTGTGGGGGAGGAGTAAGTTATTTTGTTCCTAAAACTTAATTCAACCATTAATCAAATTATTTTAGTATGTGTTTTATTTTTTAATCTTTTATAATCTTCCCTTTTTACCTTATTCCTTCAGTCGGTTTTCCAACCATTTTCATAAACCCCATCCGTATTTCTCTCCTTTTTTTTTGGTTTTCTGTGGGGTAGGACTAAGTTATTTTGTTCCTAAAACTTAATTCAACCATTAATCAAATTATTTTAAATATGTGTTTTATTGATGAATCTTTTGTAATCTTCCCTTTTTACCTTATTCCTTCAGTCGGTTTTCCAACCGTTTTCATAAACCCCATCCTTATTTATTTCATTTTTTTTTGGTTTTCTGTGGGGTAGGACTAAGTTATTTTGTTCCTAAAACTTAATTCAACCATTAATCAAATTATTTTATTGTGTTTTATCGTTGAATCTTTTGTAATCTTCCATTTTTACCTTATTCCTTCAGTCTGTCTTCAAACTATTTTCATTAACCGCATCCTTAGTTCTTTCCCTTTGAAGAGGACTAAGTTAATTTAATTCAACCACGGATAATTAGTATTCGTTCGTTGTACCGTACCCAACAGTAAGACACTAAGCGTATGTTCCGATGCATTACGAAACTTCCAGTAAAATATTACGTGCACTGATTTTCCCAAATATTTCCTCTCTCCACTGACTGATGGTATCACAGTAGACTTTTCCCTGTGCTTTTAAGTGATGGTCCTTTTATTTGAGCCTGATTCTTTGTCAGGGGAAGAAAAAAAAAAGTAAGTGGCCTGAAGGGGCTTTTCTTTTTACCCACATGGTCCTTTGTGTTTTGTTCACCTTTTTTCTTTTTTTTTAATTTTTTTTTCTGTCCCTTCGTTCATCTCTCTACACTTTTTTTCTCTCGTTTTATTTTCTGAGTTGTGCGACACTCTGTGGTATAGAACATCATAAAAATAGGTAGAAAATTATGTTTTCCGTTATTTTTCTTGAAAAGTTTGCCCTCTACGAATTCCAAAATAATGAATAGTCTACCTAGTTAAATCCCTTTCTGAAGAGCATTGTTAAATAAAGGACAATGAAAGCTTTGTGGTTGAGCGGCTCTCCTCTTGCGTAAGGCCAAAGAATAGACCTACACTGCAGATTTTTCTACACCTTTACATTTTTTCTAAAGCTGGGAGCTTATGCCAAGAAGAAAATTATATAATATAAAATCGTAAATATAGATAGACGGAAAGGAATTTTATGCATACTTACTCTATATTTTTTGTGGTTGCATTTGTCTCTCAGAGACTTTACTTATGAAAGAAGAGACTCGGAGAGCCGACTAAGGAGTTCTCAGTCTTACTGAGAAATAGTTCAAGGGGGAAAAACAATTCCTGCAACATTTTCCAACAGTCCTCCCAAACTTCAATGGACTTAATTGTCTTCAGGTCTATGATTTCTGCCATTACAAAAGGGTGTTAGACACAAGGTAGACAATCTAAAGAAAAAAAAAAGTTATGTATTAGGCACCCAATACGTTTTCATTATTATTATTATTATTATTATTATTATTATTATTAGTATTATTATTATTATTTGTCAGGCTACTATCTTAGTTGGAACAGCAGCATACTATAATCTCAAGGGCTCCAACAGAGAAA
>NC_090745.1:106386772-106404272 GCF_036898095.1 Palaemon carinicauda | reverse complement strand
CTGATCATATGCACAGTATATTTGGGGGAAGCCTATAGGTCTATCTGCTGAGTCATCAGCAGCCATTGCCTGGCCATCCCTGATCCTAGCTTTCGGTGGAGAGGGCGCTTGGGCTCTGATCATATGTATATATGGTCAGTCTCTAGGGAATTGTCCTGCTTGCTTAGGCAATCTCACTGCCCCTTGCCTCTGCCTTTAAACCTTAAACTGACAGGGTAGAGTTCGAAGCCAGGTGGCCGAAGTCCATTAGAATCGCTCCCATCCCTCTACCCTCTCCTCCAGTAGCTAATCGTGTTTAGATTTCATTGGGTGAAGTTAGAATGTGAATGCTTAATTATGCCCCCGAAATATTTTCGTTTCAAAAGGAGAAACTTATGTAGCTGACTTTGGAATTCCAAATTAAAGACGCCAAATGCATAGACAAAACTGGCCTAGATATAGGGCTTGACTTCTAGAATTTAAAAAAAAAAAAAAAAAAAAAAAAAAAAAAAAAATCTTTCAACATTGTATCATTATGTAAGCAGAAAATGACCTTTTGACATTCATTTTATCCGTTCCAGCGGGTATTAGTAATGAGCGAAGGCATGGTCACCATCACGGTACAGTTCCCTTCCTAATTATGGATTATAATTTCGAAGAACTGGTTCTTTCTTTCGAAAAATTTAAGCATACTCAAGAAAGTACCCTGACGTGGATAAAGTGATTGGGCATACAGTAGTTCCCTACCTTTTTCATCAAGCCTTTTTCCCTTTTTCTCAAGATATTTCCGCTTAGTTGCAGTTCAATTCCATATTCCTTGGGTAACTGCTTACTGGAGATCATTAGTTAATATTATGCAATCCGTTCAGATGAGCATGATGAGAATGGTTGATAGACAATAAAAAGTGTTTATATATATATATATATATATATATATATATATATATATATATATATATATATATATATATATATACATATATATATGTATATGTATATATATATATATGTATATATATGTATATATACATATATATATATATATATATATATATATATATATATATATATATATATATATATATATATATTCTTTTAATTCTTTTTACAAAAGGTTGTGCGTATAAATTTGGTGCAAGCTGCTACTTCGTAAATGTTCTAAAAAGCTTCTCTCTCTCTCTCTCTCTCTCTCTCTCTCTCTCTCTCTCTCTCTCTCTCTCTCTCGCTCTCTCTCTCTCTCAAGCTTACTACCCAGCTTTAAATATATACCAGCGTCTGCTTGGTGGTGGCGGCCTAACAATCTCATCACCAAAGACTTTGGCACCGGTGGTGCACTGTAGGCATTACTTAAAGGTCTTTGTGGACCCCACTTTTTAACCTTCTACGTTACCTCTGACCTTGCTTTCCCTCCATCTTACTGTTTAACCTTATTCGACTTCTACTTCATAGCGTTACCGTGATGTTTCCTCCACCTACATTTTAGCACTGAATGACCTCACAGGCCCCAGCGGCGATTCATATGACCACTGCCTGGCCCCCCTGGTCTTAGCTTGGGTGGAGAGGAGGCTTGGGCGCTGATCATATAATGTATGGGCAGTCTCTAGGGCATTGTCCTGATTTATAGGGCAATGTCACTGTCCCTTGCCTCTGCCATTCATGAGCGACCTTTAAAAAAAAAAAAAAAAAAAAAAAAAAAAAAAACCGAATTCCAAAATCCAATCCACTCTAACACTCATAGCACTGTTCTTATCTTGATTTTAATCCTATGGCACTCACGGGATGCATAAGGCCTCAATGAATCTACTACATATGTTTCCTTTCCTGTACCATCGATATGAACTCAATCTAATTCTCAGATCCAACCTCCCTGCGCATTGTCATCAGCCACGTTTCTCTTGGTGTACCACGTCCTCTCCTGTCCAGAGGCTTCCATTCTTGTTCTTAGCTGGAAGGAAAACATGTATGGTTAACATGAAGGCTTTAGCCACTACCAGATCTGACGTCAGTCCTGAGCCTCAATGTATTCTAACAATGTTCTATATTTTGCTCCCTTCTTCGTGTATGTTAAAACTATGTATGTTTGTTGATTGTGGGAGAAAAATCTAAAAATATGTAACTACTCTTCCCCGAATTTATAATTTTCTCTTGTCCCAAGGAGAAAATTAAGGTCATTTTTTTCATTGTCATTCAGCCTTAAACTGTAGAGGCACTAAACCCGTGTCCCTTAATGCTTTCCGCCTTATTACACTTTGTCAGAGTGGATTTCTTCCTCTTGAAACTCGGGTTCTTGAGCTTAATGGCTGGTCGTCAACCCTCCTTCCAGCCCCAATTAAACATTTTTTTGTGTGTTAACGAACGACCTGCCGAAGTAAGCATTGCGCATGCGTTAGAGACTGTCGTTCACGATCTGGGCTGTCTATGATTATACCTACAATAACGCGTCTTCTACTTAATGGAGTATTTTGTGAAAAATAACAAGTCCCCACCGGAAAGTTCCAGAGTTCGTGGAAATAAAGGGTAGATGATGAATGCAATTGGAAAAAAAAAATCTCCGAAGGTGTCGCAATGTATTGTAGGCGTAGAGGATCTTAAGAAACATTAAATGAGATGGAAATGTTAACATACGTAATAGACGCTGGGAAAAGTTGAACGTAGGTGTTTTTCATATCGTTTGGTGGTGTGGGAAAAAAATTGATGACGATGGGTTGGTGGAAAAATCTGTGTATTATTCGGAAGCGTAAGAAAGAGCGAGAAAGGAACACAAAGAAAATGTTAGCTAAGTGGTGTGAAGGAAGTACTGCAAAGTTACGAAGAGCCGTAGCATCCAAGAAGCTCGAGAAAGCTTGCAAGTTAGAAGAGAGTAACTCAACGTATATAGAAATGCTGCAAATGTACATCATATATATATATATATATATATATATATATATATATATATATATATATATATATATATATATATATATATATATATATATATATATATATGTGTGTGTCTGTGTCTGTGTGCGTGCGCTTAAGATTAGTGTGAGTGTGTGTAGTTGCAATTGTCATCTTCTCCTTGAAAGCGCTGAGGCCAGTAGAGTTCACTTTTTAGACAACTCACCATGTTCTTGGGATGAAGTTGCGAGCTCTTCATCCTTTTTATATAGCTTAGCAAATGCTGGCACACATTTGCAGGTGAGGGGAATTGCAAAGGATAGTCTGGAATCGAATACCGTCCCGGAATTGTCCAGAAATCTTGGAATGACTTGCCATTTATGAGTTACGCAGAGTGAAGCATTGTTTGTTCCCTGTTTGTGTACTGCGCGCGCATAAGTTATGCACTGTCTGCGTAAAGTGCTGCCAAAACGGTCTGCATTGGTACGTCTTAAATCGCAGTGGCGCTATTTGTTTATGCATTGGTTAAGTATTGATTACGCATTAACATTCACCGTCGGCCGTGTTCACACCGAGCTCCCACAGTGCGCATGCATGGTTCACACAATTAGCAAGGACATGGCAAGGACATTTATGCGTGCTAAAATTTTGAACAGTTCAAAAGTTTTTCACTTTAATCACTGACAAGAAAAAAAAATTGCGTGGCATTACAGATATGAAAATTTGGCAAGTGTCAGGTTGACTACATTTCTAAACCAATTGGCCTCACTAAGGCGAATGGGTCTTGTTTCAGTGGATTTTATCAAACTAAGGTTTGTTTTAGGGTCCAGAAAGTTGAATTCACCGACAGATACCACAACCCATTTTATATATATATATATATATATATATATATATATATATATATATATATATATATATATATATATATATATATATATAGTGTGTGTGTGTGGCGGTCCAAAAGTAAGTGGACAGTATGTAGAATAGGTTTATGTGTCGGTTATATTATTACAAGTGTATATTGGCTCACAATGAAATTTAATAAAATTTAAGGGCCTTTGTATTATAGTTCACAATAAAATTTAAGGGCCTTTGTATTATAGTTCACAATAAAATTTGATAGAAATTTAAGGGCCTTTGTATTATAGTTCACAATAGAATTTGATAAAATTTAAGGGCCTTTGTATTATAGTTCACAATAGAATTTGATAAAATTTAAGGGCCTTTGTATTACAGTTCACAATAAAGTTTAGTAAAATGTAAGGGCCTTTGTATTATAGTTCACAATAATATTTAATAAAATTTAAGGGCCTTTGTATTATAGTTCACAATAAAATTTAATAGAATTTAAGGGCCTTTGTATTATAGTTCACAATAAAATTTAATTGTCAGTGCAATAATCGTGTTAGTAAATATAATTGTACGTATATGTAATCTTAATATATATATATATATATATATATATATATATATATATATATATATATATATATATATATATACATATATATATATTAATTTTCATTTCAATCTCATCGTAATCTCTGAGGAAAAAAGATAATTTCAATTATTTCCTTTCATTATTCTAATATCTAACATGGAAATATTCCTCATGAATTTTAATGACTTTATTTTCTATAGAAAAGTAATATTTTTCATCATTATCCATGTTATATGTAAATTGTACTCAATTAATTCTTTCTTCTTGATTCCAGTTAAAAGATCTTTTGTCTCTGTTTCCTTTGTTTCGAGATTTTAATTATCACTTTGCGTCCCGACACACTTTCCCTTCAAAATCAGTTCTTTTTGTTGATCATAAAGACAAAAATATAAAAAAGACAATCTGTAAGGCATTGAGATGATTTTATTATTTCAATAAAACATCCAATTAACCTCTCTCTCTCTCTCTCTCTCCTCTCTCTCTCTCTCTCTCTCTCTCTCTCTCTCTCTCTCTCTCTCTCTCTCTCTCTCTCTCTCTCTTAGCCTTTTTCCTTTTTATAAATCAGCTTCAAATTGGAATAAGTCCAAACATTTCAATATATTACACATCTATTAATTTTTTGTGGGGGGGGAGGGGGTGTTAATGCAGGTCAGAGGTCACCTTTTTTTCAGTTACCACGATGAAATGTCCAATGATATTTCCCCTATTACTATTATCGTTGTTGTTGTTGTTGTTGTTGTTGTTATTGCCTGGGTAGGATTTACGAGTAAGTAGTGAAGTTGGTAATGGTTACCTCCAACTGAGAAAAGCTGCAAAAGCTAAAGACGGAACTGGGATGGTTAGCTGTGAACTACATAATTGAATTTAATTTGACCATCCTCTGGGGAAAGGAAAAGCATAATGTAATATTAATTGTCTGTTTTTATACTTTATTTGGAAATCAGTGCCCGGGTTTGATAATTTTATTAGAATAAGTCTAGTATAGTTACCGTCTCTCTCTCTCTCTCTCTCTCTCTCTCTCTCTGCTTTTGTCTTCACCAGGAAGTGTTTGACTTGGTAGTTATTTTTTTATTAGAACGGTCAATTTTTCTTTTTAATTACGAAGACAGATTTGAACAGATTACAAGTCTAATGTAGGTATCAGGGAGCCACAAAGATGTGTTCTGTGTTATATATAATGAACACATTTATCACAGAGGTTAGATCATTTATTCATTTGCAATACAGATTATTCAAATAGCAATTTGCTCACACATAGCCAAAGAGAGAGAGAGAGAGAGAGAGAGAGAGAGAGAGAGAGAGAGAGAGAGAGAGAGAGAGAGAGAGAATATGTTGCTAAGAGTGAAACAGATCTGTTTGAAGAAACAGCTGAATGGTCATTTGTTATATTGGTATATTTAAATTCAATTTGACTGACGTCTCGGAAAAGGGAAAACGTAATGTAAAGTGAATGGTCAATATTTTCCATAAATAAATTAGCTCTACAAAATGTTTACCAATTTTAGTTACAAATAGATTGAATAGAAAACTGTTAGTCAAAGAGGATAAATTAATGTGTATCTAACAACACAGCTCTAGAAATATTTGCAGAATAAGGATAGTGTTGAAATAAAGTTTAATTGTGAAAATATTGTGATTGTACTTTAATGAAAAATAGTATTATCTAATCCTTAGTTTTCTATATATTTGTTGGTAAATTTACTTCTGCGTCGCCTTCAAATGAAGTATTAAAATTATTACACGGAAAGTAAATTTCAAAGTTTTTGTTTTGTTTTGAGTTGTTTATATCAAATAGACAATATAGCGTGAAATAGAAATAGAAATAGAAGTTTTTGGAATTTAAGTCTTATGAAGCTCAAATTAAATCGGTGGCATCAAATCTAATAGTATATACCCTAATTTTTGTTTTTCCTTGCTTCATGAATATTAGTCAATCAATTATAAAATACCAAATGTTATTACCTCCGCCCATGAAGTTGGAAGGAGGTTATGTTTTACCCCATGTTTGTGTGTTTGTTTGTGAACAGCTACCTGGCCACAATTTTAATAGTAGAGTAATGAATCTTGCAGGGATTAACTGTTATGTAAAAAGCAGGAAATGATTAAGTTTTGGAAGGTCAAGGTCAAAAGTCAAGGCCATGGACAAGCAAAATGTCTAATTCACGTAATCAGCCATAACTTTGGACATCGTTGTCCCACAGACTTAAACTTGGTTCATATTTGAGTGTATGAAAATCCACGCCAATTCATATATGTTGAGCTCAAAGGTCAAGGTCAAGGTCTTGCAAAAGGTTGAGAAATAAGCTGCCGCTCTACTGAGTGCCCCACTAGTTTTATTAATATCTGTGACAATTACTAACAGTCGAATTGAAGTGATAGTATACCTAGGTTGACTGATAAGTTTTAAGGTTACTTGCCATGTAAGGTTACCAAAGTTGCATGTCGTGACACTGACCAAAGTTACTGACGAAAAGACACAAAAGCTAACAGATTGAGTAACTCCGGAGATCTGAATCTCGGCTGGTTGAATGTGACCAGAATCACTCGAGTTGTGCTCGGCGAAAGGAAACTGTAAAAAGTTAGGGAAAACTTTCTTCGAGTGTTTCCTAAATTTTGGAGGAGTAAACTAATTACCAAATGAGGGTTGAGCTTGGAAGATTTATTTCCTACACCTTTCTTTCCTTTTGTACCCTTTTCTCTGCCGTTGTTTTCTGTTTTCATTTTACTACATACTTTTTTTTTCGTTCTCACCGCCTGTTGCATCCTGTCATTGGCATTCATTTTCTCTTGGGAAATTCTTTTATTTTTTCGACCTGGTTTTTCATTATTTCATTACGCCCTTTTTTATCTATTTTACTCCTTTCTTGAATCATCTTCTACTCTCATCATTCAGCTAGACTTCATTAACTGTATCTTGAAAATTATTTGATTAATTCAACTCCATTACGTTCTGTTTATATGGCATCATATTAATACGAGGGAGGGTATGGCATAGAAATATATAATTTTATAGTGACTGAATAATTACAAGTGAATTAATATTTTTCCAAGGTTTACCTTTCACTTAATACAAAAAAATATTTGTCTTATTAATATTCTGTGCCAAGGAATAAAATGTTGACTTTTATGACGTGCCGATTATAAAATCGCAATATTTATATGGCATTTTTTATTCAGATTTTTCATCCTATCCTTAATTCTTCATATTGTGTAAATCCTTTCTTGAATACTGACATGCAGATAACTTTTTGATTTCTATATGATTATGAGACAGAAAAGGTCATTGAAGCCTAAGTCCTAATATTCTAAATTGGAGCTCTGACAATAAACCTCAAAAGGTATTTGTTACATTTCTATATCAGTATTCCAGAGGTGTTATCATACTACTACATACTACTAATCTTTTTTTATGTCTGTTTGAACACGGTTATATTCGTAAATTTTAATAATTTGTTTAGTTTCATCTGTTTTTATTATAGTTTTACGGTTTTAGAACGTGGGAGTATTAATTTATGTAATGAGGTCTAGCCCGAAACTGACCCAGGAAGAATTTCTTCATAGTTTTTTGTTTAGGATTTCATGAATTTTAAATATACTGTATAATTGAAACGTTACCCTTTTTAATCTCTTCCTTAATAAAACGAAAGAAAATTAGTTATATTGGTTTTCCATAATATTTTCCATTTGGGAAAAGTTTTAAAACGTTTCGTTCTATTTCTTTAAAAAAAAAAAAAAAATACGGTTCACACATGTTGACGTCCAGTGAAATATTGATGTGACATGAAACTCGAAGATATGAAAAAATAGAAAGTAAAACCTCTTGGGCCGTAGTACAAGTGGTCTAGATCTGTCAAAAAGTAGTGTGTCAGCTATCTATGACTTCACTATCAGTTTGACGTCTAAGTTTCCTGTCAGTATTCATAAATTGTTACGGAAAAGGAGTGAACATTGCCTCAATGAAATATTCAAGATTTACAATAAATAAACGCTGTCAATTGGAATGTTTTTGTAGTTGGAAATCGAAATTAAATATATGTTGTAATAATAAAACGTGTTTACATTGACAGAAAAGGGCTTAGATTTTATTTATCAATTCGTTTTAGTTACAAGTTAAAAATTCACGAAAATTTAAGAAAAATCATATGCAAATGTGTTCATTGCTAAATAGCTGTTAGGTGAAATTTGTTTACTGTTTATTTATTTTACCTAAATCTTATCCATGCAAATTTGTGATATAGTTATTTATATGATTTACAGCTTTCATGTTGGTCACCCCCCCCACACTTCCATACATAAAAACAAATAAGTAATAAGTGTTAATCTTTATCAATGGAATTCTGTAAACATCTGTAAATCAACCTGACTTAGTCATTATACAGTTCATTGAGGTATTCCTTTTTCTGCCTTCCCCATGAATACTGAAAAGGAGAAGGAAAGGAGACAATCGAGAAAGGAATAAAACGAGTAAATAAAAGTGGAAAACAACGGTAAGTGGGGAGAGAGGGTGGAAGAAATGGTGAAGAAACTCATTTGTTAATTAGTTTTCTTTTCTTAACAGAATAAAACGCCCTGCAGCTTTTGCTCTTAACTTTTCGGTCCCTCTTCATTGCCCGGGAAAAATCAAATAAATATTTAGCGATTCTTGTCCACTTGTCATTCGCCCAACCGAATTCAGGGAAAGAGTCGGATCAAACGAGTTTCGAAAGGCTTCAGTTCTCTTTACGGAAGGAAGGAAAAGTAGTGTGAAATTGAACGAGTTTGTTAAAGGACTCCTTTCTATTTGCGGAGGGAAAAGTAGTAAGAAGTGTGTCACCAGAAGGTCAGCCGGGCATGCCCAATTGTGGTGCCCAACCACAGCAGTGGCCTCCCCAGTAATCAGCTTAAACTCACGGTTCCGGGCTGAGATCGATCTGCTGCCATGCGAATGCTAGGCAAACACGCTACCACTGTACTAGCAAGGCAGCATATATGTATGTATATATATATATATATATATATATATATATATATAATGTATATATATATATATATATATATATGTATATATATATATACACGTATGTCTATACCCATATATATATATATATATATATATACGTATATATATATATACGCATATATATATATATATATATATATATATATATATATATTATGTATGTATGTATGTATGTATGTATATATATATGAATATATATGTATATATATATGTATATATACCTATATATGTATATATATATGTATATATACCTATATATGTATATATACCTATATATGTATATATATATATATATATATGTGTGTGTGTGTGTGTGTGTGTGTGTGTGTGTATTTAAACTATATTTTTGCAATGTGCTGCAGCAGTGCATAATCTATCAGTTAAAATGCTCTACTGTATATATTACCATGTATTGTTACCGTGCCCTACGCGTTCAGCTCTCAATGCTATGGAACTTAACTTAAATAACTTCAGTTGATACGGTGTAAAGTTGAATAGTATGTAATTACTCTTCATTGGTATAGAATTATCTGGAATTGATTTAGAGCGTAAAAAATTAATGAGATATCTGTCTTGCGCAACCCTCGTGTCGTAAATTTTACGTTTCTTCGAAGTTAATGTAAAAGGGAGCTCATAGAAACTTGTCTTCGACATGTTTGAAATTAATTGCCTCATATAGTCATCAATGAGAAGCTTTAAAAAAGCTGATGAATACTCAAATTAGGCATACCCCATAGTGACAAAAAGTGTTTACGGAAGAAATACTCTTGAGGTTTGCAATGCTTTTAACGAGTGTCTGCAATGGCACAAGTGATTAGTGTGTCTAGCAAGTGTTTAGCTAGTTTCTGTAAGATCATATGTCAGTACTGTCTCCAGGGAGTTTTAAAGGAGTAAAAAAGGATGCCACCTTTTTTTTTTTTTTTGCCAAAACTTTCAAGAGGTACCCAATTCCTTTACTGATGACCTTTTAATTTTTCATGTGATCAATTATTTTGAGCGTCAGTATGTTTTTTTTTTTCTTACGGGGCATCGGTATCTTTAGAAAGTGCCTTTGACGTATTCTGAAATTTATCATGAAATTGTATTTAACTAAACAAGTGAAGAGCGGAATAATTAGGAATCGGGAGAATTCGTTTTCGATAGGAGAAGTAGAAAAATGGTAGAACCCTTTTTCTCAATGTTGTTAACCAGAGTTGTCACATCTGTTAAACCCAGATATGTTGTTCAGTGTTTTTCGTTGTATGTGCCTTGGTGTTTTTCCATCCCTTTAAAGATATAAAACATAAATTAAAAGGTTCTTTATACCAGCTATGCTTAGAAAAACTTTGATTTTTTTGCTTAGTACACTTTCCTATTTTCGGTAATGAAAAAGCAACATGTTGACTGTTTCCACTTAACTAATTACTGCCGTGGAAAGTCTTATAAGCAGCAATAAGATATTAATATAATTGCTTTTACTGGGTCCGGTTAGTACTTGGAAGGGTGACCTTCCCTTTCTAGGTATTTGAAGGGAGTAACAATATGCAGTGTGTACAGTATATGTGATCTTGACTCTTTCGGATGTATGACACTGTATAGTATACAAACGCGATAATTTTTATTGAGGCATTCTTATTATGAATGTTTATAACTTATCATTTGAGATTAATAAGAAAGGTTTTAGATTGAAAATGCACAGACGTGAATACAATAGACTCCACGTATTGATGATTTTCTTTGGAAAATAATGCATAAATCATTTAGTGAAAATATAATTATCATGAATAAATTTTAATTTGCATGCATTTCGAGACTAAATCCATTAGAGGTTCCATTTAGATTTTGCACACACACACACATATACACACATATATATATGTATATATATATATATATATATATATATATGGTATGATATATATATATACTATATATATATATATATATATATATATATATATATATATATATATATATATATATATATATACATATACATATACATATACATATATATATATATATATATATATATATGTGTGTGTGTGTGTGTATATATATACACATTTATAATGTGTTAAAAATATATTGTACATATATTATATATGGATTCGTACAAGCTTGCTCATGTTATTTCATCTATATTTGTGATTGCTATTATTCACAATTACCAGGAATTTTCTAACTAACAGAAAAAGATGGATTCAGAAGATAAAAGTCAGAAGCTTTTCTACCAGGTAAAACTTTACCTACGAGAAGAGGGAGTTTTACCAAATCCATTTTTTGCTGCAACTTCATTATTCTTGAATTAAACGCCTGTAATAACAGCTTCTTCAGAATGCTCAGAAGTAATATTTTCCCCGCCAATTCCTATCTAGTCCTGGCTAGTACAGTGGTAACGTGTTCGTCTAGCATTCGCATGGCTGCAGATCGATCCCCACCCGGGACCGTGAGTTTAAGCTGTTTACTGGGGAAGCAACTGCTGTTGTTGGGTACCACAGTGGGGGCTTGGGCTAGCGCGGCTGGTGTTCGGGTGAACATCTATTCTGATGAAACTGGAACTGAAACCAAACATATTTAATCTTTAGGTTGTCTCTGAGTGAGCAGGAGTGTGCAAGCAGTGCGCCTGCTTTAAGGCCTAGGTGTGCATGCCTCAGCGCTTCTCGTTATTTTCATCATATGAAATCGTAGAGTTTATAATCCAATTAGCTCTTAATGAAGGCTGTCTAAGGTGATTGCTCTCTCTCTCTCTCTCTCTCTCTCTCTCTCTCTCTCTCTCTCTCTCTCTCTCTCTCTCTCTCTCTCTCTCTCTCTCTCTCTCTGTGTGTAAACGAGTTCAAGAATAAGTTAGAAAAGATCATAGAAACTCTCTAAACGTTCAAACCAAATCCCTCTACCCAAGAGCAAATGGAGTCTCCTCGGACGGACTAATAAGTCCTTGAGACATCCAAAAATCCTTGTAACTCTCTCTCTCTCTCTCTCTCTCTCTCTCTCTCTCTCTCTCTCTCTCTCTCTCTCTCTCTCTCTCTCTCTCTCTCTCTGTAGGAGATTCGATGTAATGGTTCTACAGATTTTCTTTACATTTCACTGTATTGAAAACAACTTGCTTGCCACGATAGTTTAAATCATAACAAACGATTTTTTTTTTCACTCTAATTATCTTTCCTCAACAGAATGTTTGCCAAAGTCTACCCTTTTCATCTTATTAGTTTAAGAATGAAGATTCCAAATAGTATATTTATTCCTTAAGTAACAACTGATCCTGGATAACGTCAGGGATAAAATGATCCTAGTCGGAAGTAAACCTATAATGATCAGATCAAGACTACGTCCTTCTTGCAAGTGCAGTATTTTTTGTAATGAGATTTCACTCTCGTTTCCTAACATCTTTTTGCATATTGTCTTCTAAAACTAAGCTACGATGATGATGATGATGATTATTATTATTATTATTATTATTATTATTATTATTATTATTATTAGCTAAGCTACAACCCTAGTTGGAAAAACAGGATGTTAAATTTAGCCCAGGGCTCCATCATGGAAAAATAGTCCAGTGAGGAAAGGAAATAAGGAAATAAATAAACTACAAGAGAAGCAATGAACAATTAGAATAAAATATACCACTATTATTGGCGACAAAATATATGGCTAATATTGGCGACAAAATATATGGCTAATATTGGCGACAAAACTGAATTCGCATTATGACCTGGCTTATTTGCTATCACAAGAACGAAAGTATGATCATTTTACTTCAATCCAATAAGATACGTTCCATAGATCGTAAATCTTTCCTTGAGCGAGGGTCAGGATGCCAGATAACTCATAATCAATCAATCAATCGTCAGGAGAGGCCAAAGGGTATTTAGAAAAGGTGATATAGTCTACCCCGAAAATACTTTATTTTTGGCTCTTGTTGGCTACTTCCTGACTGGATAAAAGTTTTGCTCTTCTGACTATTCTCCTTAAATGTTATATCCCCCGAGTATAGGATGATCCACTGAACGTGCCGTTTTTTCATCCACCGATAGACTACGCCGTTCTTCCGTTGGAAGAGCGCCAAGGAGCATTGCCACTTTGACCTTGTATATATTGTGACGAAGGCTACTGAACTTTGCCTCAATGTTGCTTGTGGGGGGTGAATTAGGGATCAGAATATATATATATATATATATATATATATATATAAACCGATTTAGCTTCAAAATACTACTGATGTTCTATTCTACACCCGGGCTCATTATTCTGTCTTATTTATCTTCTTGTTTTTTCTTAAGTTTCTAAAGTTCATATACAAAAGCTATTTCAGTGTTGTTACTGTCCTTGAAATATTTTATTTTAATTGTTATTTACCCCTCTTGTATTTGATTCATTTCCTTATTTCCTTTCCTCACTGGGCTATTTTCCCTGTTGAAGCCCTTGGGCTTATAGCATCCCGTTTTTCCAACTAGGGTTGTATCTTAGCAAATAATAATAATAATAATAATAATAATAATAATAATAATAATAATAATAATAATAATTAGAAATTATTGTGTATACTCATATCCTTTATCACTTCCCTCATTATTTTTGTTAAAAATCGTCAAAGTATGGATATGACACATATTTTACAGCTCTACTCTAAAATGCCAATTGGGAAATATCCCAATTTGTATTTCTAAAGGATTGTACTATCTTTTGTTGCTCATGGACTGGATCATATGACTCATCACTGGGGCCAGGGAGATCATTCAGCATCAAGATGTAATAATAAGAAAAACAGAGATGCGTTAAAAAGTAAAAGCTGAAAGAGTTTGGACAGTAAGTTGGAAGAAAGGAAGTGGGAACAGAGTTAAAGTAGAAAGCTAAACAGTAGATGCACCTTGGTGCCGAAGGGACGCTGCAAAGACGCTTCGACTATGTAGGGAGCAACTTTCAACCCGGATAAAAGAGAAGGGTTGGAGCGATAAACATTCTTTTGCGCAGTGGTAACGAAGCACAGTAAGGCTGACAGATACTGGACTTTAATGTCCGTTAAACTCTTCTCTCTCTCTCTCTCTCTCTCTCTCTCTCTCTCTCTCTCTCGTTTGGTTATGCCCGGTTATGGTAATATAAAATTCCCTAGGCACGGGAGTGTAAACGGAATTGTTTGTCTTTTTGGGCACGAAGCTTTTACATATAGGGAGTAGGGGGGAGGGGGGGGGGCGGCTTAACCATTGTCAGCGTTTTGTTATTTGTAACAAAGGCATAAATAATATACAATTGCTTCCTTAAAGTAGGAGAATCAAACGTCCCATCGCAAAGCCACGTTGAATAGCTTTCTAACATCCTTAGATTGTTACACGTTGAGTAAATACTGATGTCCTCACTATCATGAAGGAAAAATGTTTCTCCCTTTGTAGTTGTCGTCGTCAAGTCTTCATCTTCATTTACATTCCGTTGTCGCCTAATAATAATAATGATAATAATAATAATAATAATAATAATAATAATAATAATAATAATAATAATAATAATAATAATTATTATTATTATTATTATTGTTATTATTATTATTATTATTATTATTATTATTATTATTATTATTATTATTATCATAGGAATAACTTGGATATATGTATGATACAACTTAGAAGGTAGTGGAAAAGAGATCAAAATATGTAATTGCATTCTAAAATTCAAAATTAATTTCTTCTTGTCGACATCATATCCTCTTCAAATGGATGACCGTTAACATATTGCCCGTCGACATTATGTCCGTCGACATTATGTCCGTCGACATTATGTCAATCTGCATTTTGTCTGTTCAGCAACTTAGTTGGGAAGTCAAGTGGTAGAGTAGGGCAGTTCTAGCCCATACCTTGAGCTGTATATGTCAAATGTTCAATGTTTTCTTTTTTTTACAAATGTTTTTCCTATTTTAATGGTAGTGAGGTCCTACACTAGAAAGTTTCGCAGCGCATTGACTAAAGGACACAGGTTTCCGGAAATCCGGGATTTCCTGGTCAGCTGCGAAACAATTATATACAGTATATATATACAGTATAATAGACTTTATAGCGTTTGTCTTTCTTAAAGCTATTGTATGTTTTAAATATTCATGTAAACAATGAATATGTACCTGATATTTAAATAAATCTGGCAGCCCACCATATGGTAATGCGGCAGGTCACCATATGCTAATGGAGCTAGTCACCAAACCTAATTTTGTGTTTTTCCGTAATGCCAGTGAAGAGAAACCGCACTTTGAGAACTAGGCCAGGAGAATAGGTTCGTTTGTGGAGAATAGCTGTTACTCTAGCAGCGAATTTTTGCTGGTCGTAGCTAGAGATGAGAGAGAGAGAGAGAGAGAGAGAGAGAGAGAGAGAGAGAGAGAGAGGGAGGTAATCTTCATCCCACGATGGTAAAACCATTCAGTAAATTTCTCTCTCTCTCTCTCTCTCTCTCTCTCTCTCTCTCTCTCTCGTGTTATCCCACTGAATTTTAGTATAATCTAGAAAGCATATGCCATATGTACAGTGACGTCCAGTGATTTGTAGCGCCTTAAAGATACTTCTAACGTAGACTTTCAAAATCCATTTAGGATCCACCAGTTAAAGTGGAAGGTTAGCTTCTGTTAGGCTTGTTCAACAAGTGGTTGTTTTTTCGAGCTATTTTCACGCGTAAAAGATATTTTATCCAGTTAAACGAATGATTGAATCATCAAGAACGTCGAAATAGTTATACCGACAGAAGAATAGAGACTGGACAACGCTAGCAAATACTGCAGAAATAAAACTTCCTATAAGAAAGAGCGAGAAGAATTCTAGGAAGAGATGGGATACAAAAAAATCCCTCGGGATGAATTGCCGTTGTTTACTACGAGTAAAGGTAAATATGAGAAGCCATATTTCATAGATGTCTTCCCTTCTTGTCTTTCCCTTCCGGAGTAAACAGCGCCAGTTGTTTGCCTAGAAATAGTTCTATTTTATAAACGGTAAACATTCTCTGACATTCGAAATTTATCCTTTTGTTTAAGAAATACTGAGTGAGTAGTTATTGCGTTTTTTTTGGTAATGGAATGATGTTATATGTAAAAGCTTATAAGTAAAACTGCCTCTCAAATACGCAATGCGTAGATCGATTGTACACGTTTAGCGAAAGTAATTTAAGAACTGTGGTATAAATATGGCATCCAGATATGGGCGGATTTTTTTTTCAATTAAAAAAAATAAAATACTTTCTAATGGCTAAAATTTCGCCAGTCAAATATTCAAACGCTGAAATGTGAAACTTTTATTTACACAACGTCCTTGTTGCACTTACTTTATATCAATTATATTACCGTGAAAGATGCCTTTGCAGCAAATTATTTATGGTCAATGATATGGGCAAGTGTAACACACATCTTTTACGTCATATAAGATAAATGCCTCGTAGTAGAATGGACTCCAAGGTATTACGAAGAGGCATATTCAACTATTAACCTTTAGCCATAATGACCTTTGTGTCGACCTTGTGAGAGTAGTGTTGTGGCCTGATTGGTAACGTCTCTGCCTGGTGTTTGCCAGTCTGGGGTTCGAGTCCCGCTCAGTCTCGTTTGTGGCATTAGTGTCTGCAACCTTACCATCCTTGTGAGTTAAGGTTGGGGGGTTTGGGGGAGCCTGTAGATCTATCTGTTGAGTCCTCAGCAGTCATTGCCTGGCTGTCCCTGGTCCTAGCTCAGTTGGAGAAGGGGCTTGGGCGCTGATCATATGATATATGGCCAGTCTCTAGGGCATTGTCCTGATTGATAGGGCAATGTCACTGTCCCTTGCCTCTGCCATTCATGAGCGACCTTTAAACCTTTAAACTGCTTGGTGACCCACGAACACGTCTTCCTTTCCCCCAAAACAGGGTGTCAAATGGACATTATTTCTGCCTAGATTGAGTATATTTCATTTTATATATCACTTTAACAAACATATTGATGCTAGACTTTAATATGGCACTAGCTCAGTAAAATGTATTGTCTAGTTGATCGAATTTTATCAGAAATGTGCTCTTGTGCTTCACTGAATGAAGCAATGTTGCCATTCTACCACATCTCCAAGAGTAGATGAAGTTAGCAAACGAATAGTTTGTATACGATTGTTGCCATATTGAGAAATTTAGTTTATTCTTAGAGCTTACGTATTTTTTCTTTCTGCTGTTAAAACATTCTCTTGCATCGTTAGATTAAACCAGTCAAGCAGAAAATATATCAAATATTTAAA
>NC_090745.1:106374272-106381772 GCF_036898095.1 Palaemon carinicauda | reverse complement strand
GCGTCTCCTAGCGTCATTGTAGGAAGCGAATTAAGGCCAGGGTTGGAAGGAAGATTTTCTAACCTAGTCAATTTCCCTCATTTCTTCCGTTTTCCTTTTCTTCGTCTCTCGTTTTTTTTCACAGCTTCCTTTCCTACCCTGATTCACTCTGTGCTCTTTATCTTCCTTGTATAATTTTAAGTGAGATCATTGTTACTGTATAGGTATGAATCGTGTTATGACAAGGAAACAATATTCAACTGATTTTGTAGATTTGAAAACAAAACTCTCAGAAGGTAAATGGCCGGACAAGATAAGAAATGAAATCATGAGAGAGCTTACTCGAGTGCCATATGTGGATGAGATCGTGGTGAGGGGTAGATGGAGATGGTTTTGGCATGCTCTTTGCACTCCTTGAGTGATTAGTTCACCAAAATTTCAACTGGTCTCCACAAGGCACTAGAAAAGATGGAAGACCCAGACCTACATGGCTGAGGACTATGAAGCGTGAAGTAGATGATGATAAATGGTGAAGTATTGATTTAAAAGCTCAAGATTGAGAAGGCAGGTGAAATATTACCGAGGCTCTTTGCATTAATAGGCGTAGGAGGAGATGATGATGATGATGATGATGATGATTTTAATCAATGGCAAGTATTTTATGAAGTTGAATATGGAACTATATATGACGAATTTCCATTTTCAAATTTACAGAGTATATAAGAATATATTTTTCATGTAAATTTCCTTCACTCTGCCTTATAAACGAGACATATAACAGACCAATGGCTGAACTTTGTAGTTTCTATTATGTATTTTCTATAATATTTTTACGATACGTCGCTTTGATACACACTATTCTATTGTAATATGAGGAGCGACTTGAAAGTGTTTTTTTCGTATTTAGATAAAAGGAACTGAAACCTGTTCTCTTTCAATGAGAAATACCATATTTTTCTAGATGTTCTTTTTGACTGTCAGTATATTCTATAGATAGCGTTTTCCTCTTGAAGTTCCTAAAAAAATAGATTGAAAGAGGGACCAAAAGCTAAATGATAACGTGAAATTAGGTGTGGACCATTTTCATCTAAATTTATTTCTTTATCTTAATGTTATTTTGACGAGGTGTTTAATACATATTCATATTAAAAGGATACATCTGGTTGCTATCTCTCTCTCTCTCTCTCTCTCTCTCTCTCTCTCTCTCTCTCTCTAATTCAGTCCAAAGAATCGTTATTTTTTTTTTGTCTTCTCCGCCTTTACATGGCAACTTTCATTAATGAAAGCTTTCATTAATTAATGAAACTAAATGGTGGTTATTTTCTATAGTCGCCTTTGTACGTAATCTATATTTTATTTTATTTTATCTGTTCCATAGAAGAGATGTCAATAAATCCCTTATTTTCCTACATCTTTACATAACTACATATCTCTCTCTCTCTCTCTCTCTCTCTCTCTCTCTCTCTCTCTCTCTCGGGATAGGTAATGAGATAATGGATAGAGTAAAGATTACAATTCTGCGAGTCATTCACTGAAAAATAGAAACGGTCAAATGGTAAAATGAAATCTCTCTCTCTCTCTCTCTCTCTCTCTCTCTCTCTCTCTCTCTCTCTCTCTTTAGGATAGACAATAGCTAGAGAAAATAGATTACAACTCTGCGAGACATTCACTGAAAAATAGAAAGTTCAATGCTAAAAGGAAAAAGTATAATGAAATCAATAAAAGCTAATGGTGTGATTTACAGTGAGAATCTATTTAAAAATTTGCCGTCTTTTGAAATATATCAATATCTGAAGCAAAAAAGTTTTTGGATTCCTTGTTTTTTATGTGTAAACTATATTATAAGCAGTTTCTGAGGCCGATGATAGATAGGTGTCTATAAACATAAGAAAATATGTTATAATCTATCCTCCCATTCAAAATGCATAAGAAAAATATTCAACAGACATATTGAAATTACCGTCATTTTTTTTTCTATAAAATTGAATTATTCTACCATTTTACTGCTCTGCTAACATGGAAATATTATTCAAACAGGCAAATGAGTAAATGTCCGTGATATTTAGACGGCTTTCATTAATTAATGAAACTAAATGGTGGTTCTGTTCTATAGTCGCCTTTGTACGTAATCTATATTTAATTTTATTTTATTGGTAGGTAGTAGGTTGGCCGGGGCACCAGCCACCCGTTGAGATACTACCGCTAGAGAGTTATGGGGTCCTTTGGGTGGCCAGACAGCATTACATTGGATCCTTCTTTCTGGTTACGGTTCATTTTCCCTTTGCCTACACATACACAGGATAGTCTGGCCTATTCTTTACAGATTCTCCTCTGTCCTCATACACCTGAAAACACTGAGATTGCTAAATAATTCTTCTTCTCCTAAGGGTTTAACTAGTGCACTGTAATTGTTCAGTGGCTACTTTCCTCTTGGTAAGGGTAGAAGAGGCTCTTTAGCTATGGTAAGCAGCTCTTATAGGAGAAGGACAATCCAAAATCAAACCATTGTTCCCTAATCTTGGGTAGTGCCACAGCCTCTGTACCATGGTCTTCCACTGTCTTTGGTTAGAGTTCTTTTGCTTGAGGGTCCACTCGGGCACACTATTCTATCAAATTTCTCTTCCTATTGTTTTGTTAAAGTTTTTATAGTTTATATATATATATATATATATATATATATATATATATAAATATTGTTATTGTACTTAAATATTTTAGTTTTCTTTGTTTCCTTTCCCCACAGCTACTTTCCCTGTTGGAACCCCTGGGCTTATAGCATCCTACTTTTCCAACTAGGGTTGTAGCTTAGCAAGTAGTAATAATAATAATAATGGTTTTCGAACATTTTTGTTACTCGGCTTTTAAACGAGATGAAAATTTCATCTTGTGACGCTTTGTTATGAACTTTGTTTTAGGTTAAATACAAGATAACCAAGTAACTAAAAGTACCATCTAAACATTGTTTTACTTTTAATGAAATAATGGACTGCGTGTCTTTTCATTGCATGTAAAAAGGCACTGCAAGTTAGCTTGTTTATACTGGGTATTTTTTTCTTTTCTTCAATCGTTCGTCCTCACTGAAGTCCAATAATATTTTAGGTTAAAGCATAGAGCTAAAGGGTAATTTTTCAGAAATAAGGAAAACATGTAATTCATCGTGAGCCCTTTTATAATATTCTTCGTGTCACTGGGTCTTCTAGAACAATTATTTCTTTAAAATGAACATTATATCAATTGGGTTTTGATAAATAAACTGACCATATTGAATTGTGACCAAATATCTTGATGGAATTTTAGTCAAGACTTAACTTTTTCTGGCTGAGACTGTAACAAGCTGGTGATGTATTTTCAAGTTTTCTGTTGCGTTTAGCTAGTACTTCTATAGTAATTAAATGGGTGATCCTGCAATGAATGCCAGATAACACTTTGATACACCACGGGTCTCTCTATCAATGTTAAGTTGTGTGAGATTTGCCATAGCTTGGATGTGCTACCAGGAATAAAATATCAAAAGCGTGTGGTGCTACTGCATAATCTCCGGCAATTATCTGTTGGGAAACTTACCTTATGCTGGGACGCTTAGCTTATGCAGGGAAACTTACCTTATGCTGGGACGCTTAGCTTAGGCAGGGAAACTTACCTTATGCTGGGACGCTTAGCTTATGCAGGGAAACTTACCTTATGCTGGGACGCTTAGCTTAGGCAGGGAAACTTACCTTATGCTGGGACGCTTAGCTTATGCAGGGAAACTTACCTTATGCTGGGACGCTTAGCTTAGGCAGGGAAACTTACCTTATGCTGGGACGCTTAGCTTATGCAGGGAAACTTACCTTATGCTGGGACGCTTAGCTTAGGCAGGGAAACTTACCTTATGCTGGGACGCTTAGCTTATGCAGGGAAACTTACCTTATGCAGGGACGCTTAGCTTAGGCAGGGAAACTTACCTTATGCAGGGACGCTTAGCTTATGCAGGGAAACTTACCTTATGCAGGGACGCTTAGCTTATGCAGGGAAACTTACCTTAAGCAGGGAAACTTACCTTATGCAGGGAAATTTACCTTATGCAGGGAAACTTACCTTATGCTATGAATCTTGCCTATTGGCTTAGCTGTTGAGAAACTTACCTTATGCAGGGAAACTTACCTTATGCAAGGAAACTTGCCTATTGGCTTAGCTGTTGAGAAACCTACCTTATGCAGGGAAACTTACCTATTGCCCTAACTATTGGGAAACTTATTTTATGCAGGGAAACTTATTTTATGCAGGGAAACTTATTTTATGCAGGGAAACTTAGCTTATGCTATGAAACTTGCCTATTGGCTTAGCTGTTGAGAAACTTGCCTTATGCAGGGAAACTTACCTATTGCCCTAACTATTGGGAAACTTATTTTATGCAGGGAAACTTACTTTATGCTATGAAACTTGCCTATTGGCTTAGCTGTTGAGAAACTTACCTTATGCAGGGAAACTTACCTATTACCCTAACTATTGGGAAACTTATTTTATGCAGGGAAACTTACCTTATGCAAGGAAACTTGCCTGTTGGCTTAGCTGTTGAGAAACTTACCTTATGCAGGGAAACTTACCTTTTGCCCTAACTATTGGGAAACTTATTTTATGCAGGGAAACTTACCATATGCAAGGAAACTTACCTGTTGGCTTAGCTGTTGAGAAACTTACCTTATGCAGGGAAACTTACCTTCTGCTAGGAAACTTGCCTATTGGCTAGCTTTTGGGAAACTTGCGTTATGCAGGGAAACTTACATTATGCAGAGAAACTTACATTATTCAAGGAAACTTGCCTATTGGGTTACCTATTGGGAAACTTACGCTATGCAAGGAAACTTACGTTATAGTTTCCAATGAGGCTCGAGAACTCTGCCTAGATAGCAAGCGTTGGCTACAATTAGGACAGACGCACGAACTAATTAGCCGCTCGAAAGCCCTGTACCCATGTGTACGTGATGTATTCTGAGCACGTAACTCCCTTTTACATCCGTAACAAGGCAGCACTATGCGCACGTAAATCCCATTACACGCTTCGGGAAACATAAGGGAAATTTTTAGGGCTCTGTTTTTCTTTCCTTTTGCGAGGTCTTTCCCGATCTGTATATTTGTTTCATTTCCGTATATGACAGTTACCAATGTTAGTACCAAGCTGGTGATGTCAGTTTATAGTAGCTGGTAATGTCAGTATTTAGCAAGTGGTTATATCAGTATATTGTAGTTGATGAGGTCGGCATCTGGTGGCTGATGTCATTAGCTAGTTGTTGATGATGGTAATCTTATGTAGTTGGTGATGGCGTTTCGTAACTGATGTCAGTCTCTATGCCATAGATACTGATGTCAGTATCTATGGTGATTTTATCTCGAAGTTGGCGATGTTGGTTTGTCTAAGTTGATGTCAGTATCTTGTAGTTTATGATGTCAGGACTCGTAGTTGTCATTATTTAGGGATGGTTAACGATGTCAATATTTCGTAGTTGGCGACGTCTCGTAGTTGATATCATTATCTTGTATTTTATAATGTCATTATCTCGTAGTTGTCAATGTCGGTACCCTCGTCGCTGATCTGTTGATGTCAGTATCTAGCAGCTGGTGATACCATTATCTAGTAATTGGCGATGTCGGTATCTGATAGTTGATGTCAATATCCCTTACTTTAGCGACGTCAATATTTAGTAGTTAGTAATGTCCAAGGTCTGAAAACATACTTAGAAGGAACGGATCTTTTGACATTACTTTCATTAGTCAGTTTGTTCTAAAATTATTGATGATTGGTAATGGAGAGGGTTATACCACCCCTTTACACATTGTTATTTAGACTAAATATTATGGCATTTTTTTTTTAAATTAAATTCCTTTTAAAGATCAATGTCTTGATTTTATCAGGATATCGATACATCGATTTTGTTTTCAGATTCATATTGTGCGTTTTTTATTGTTTAATTAGATATGAGTACACCTTGAATAATGATGATAATAATATTATTAATGATATTAATGAAGATAATGTTTCGATTATTGTAATATTTAGATATTAGGTAAAAATAATTAGAAATATTATTTTTTTTTATTTAAATCATCTTGGATGTTGTAAATATAGATGAAAAATTGTATAAATGAACATATGTTTTGTCCTGTCTCCGTGCTAACACCGAAAACCAATTTCAGTAGGATAAAGGAAAGTAATTCTTAATATACACACAAAAAATGGAATTCGCTATACTGCATATAAATCACTAGTAATGTAATTTATCGTTAAAAAATATATTTCTCCAATACGATAAAGTAAACATTTTTATGTTATGCTAATTTTGAGTTGTCCTTTTGACTTTTCGTTTTTATTAATTCGCATTAAAAAAAGAAATACTTACAAACAAAACTATTCCATTTTAAAATAATGGCAAAATGGTTACCCAAGCAAGAAACTTAACTTTACACAATCCTTTCCAAAAGAGGTGTTATCAACCCCAAACAACGATAGTTGGGTGTTACTATAAAATTTATTTGGACAAATAGCGTTCGATGAATTATTATTATTATTATTATTATTCTTATTACCTCCGCCAACGAAGCTGGAGAGGTTGTTATGTTTTCACCGTTGTTTTTCTATTTGTTTGTTTGTTTATTTGTTTGTTTGTTTGTGTGTGTGTGTGAACAATTTCCATAATTTTACTCATAGAGTAGTTAAACTTTCAGGAATTAATTTTTATGTTGAGACGTGGAAGTGATTCAATTTTAAAATACCTAGGTCAAACGTCAAGGTCAAGGTCAAGCAAAAAGGTCGACCAAATTAACCCCAACCTCGAGAAATATGCTGTCGTGGCGGAGGTATACTCTCCACTGACTGCCCTTCTAGTTATCATTGTCCTACTCGCGTGACTTGAATATTCAAACCATTTCAATATTCAGAAAAAAAATCATTTCTTTCATGCATAAATATAAATTGCTTCTCATTTCTTGGAAAAAGCATTTTTTTTTTTATAGCATTTCAGCCCCCTGACGTGCTTGATGTATCTAGCGTTCCATGGCTAAGTACACCTTGGAGAATCATTACCATTGTTACAGCGGTGCTGCTTACTCGAATTAGGTCTCCTTATGTTTTTTTTTTTTTTTGGTATCTTTAATGCAAGGTTGAACTCTCTCTCTCTCTCTCTCTCTCTCTCTCTCTCTCTCTCTCTCTCTCTCTCTGGTAATGCTGTTCCTATACTCTCTCTCTCTCTCTCTCTCTCTCTCTCTCTCTCATTACATGGTATCTTTAAAACAAGGTTAAAGACTCTCTCATTACATGGTATCTTTAAGCCAAGGTTAAACTCTCTCTCTCTCTCTCTCTCTCTCTCTCTCTCTCTCTCTCTCTCTCTCTCTCTCTCTCTCTCTCTCATTACATGCTATCTTTAAAGCAAGGTTAAAGACACTCTCTCATTACATGGTATCTTTAAAGCAAGGTTAAACTCTCTCTCTCTCTCTCTCTCTCTCTCTCTCTCTCTCTCTCTCTCTCTCTCTCTCTCTCTCTCTCTC